>NC_057813.1:626407313-626419537 GCF_018294505.1 Triticum aestivum
ATTGGATTATAGAAGCCCGGTGGAAAGATCTTCTCTAACTTGCAGATCAACTCCGGCGCCAACTCTTCCATTTCTTCTAGCACACCAGGCGATAGTTCTTTCGCACAAACAACACAGAAGAAATAGCTGAGTTATGCCAGTACTAGCCATTCATCCTCAGGGATGAAGCCACGCAACATCACCGGCATTACCCGCTCAATCCATATGTGCCAATCATGACTCTTGAGACCAAATATCTTCAATTTATCAAGACTTGCTCCCCTCTTTAGATTTCCTGCATACCCATCGGGGAACATCAATCTGTCCGGGGGGAGATTAAGTGGAAAGACAAATATGGGCCAACAACTGTATTGGGCTGCCGTCATACCAAACACACTGAACCCATCCGTGCTGACGCCGACTCGAGGATGCCTCGGATCTGCCACTTTGTCAGCATGTAATTCATCAAACTTTTTCCATGCAACACCATCCGATGTGTGTACCATCATCAGATTCCCGTCAGCATCTAGTTCGGCTCTTTTTCCTGTTTTGTGCCATGTCATCTGCTGGCTGTCTCTTCAACTATGAAAGGACGTTGAAGTCTTGGTACGATTGGCATATACCGAAGAACACTAACAGGGATTTTGGTCTGTGTCTTCTCACCCATACCGTTGTCAACCACAACATACCTGGAAGACTTGCAAATGGGACAATGTTCAAGTCCGCATAGTCAAGCCTAAATAAGGCACATCCTTTCTCACAGGCATGTATCTTCTCATAGGGCATCTTCAGTGCATGGAGGATTTTGTCTGACTGGTACAGGTTTGCAGGCATTACATGGCCTTTGGGTAGAAAACGTCCAAATACTGTCATCATTGCGTCGTAGCATTCTCTGCCCAAGTTGAACTGAGCCTTCAGAGCCATTACTTGTGAGATGGCATCCAACTAACAAAGCTTAGTGTGCTCATGAAGCGGACATTTTGAAGACTCCAACATTTCATTGAAGGCCTTTGCAGATTCCTCCATCTCTGAGGGAGTCCTGGATTAGGGGGTGTCTGGATGGCCGGACTATGACCTTTGGCCGGACTCCCGGACTATGAAGATACAAGATTGAAGACTCCGTCCCGTGTCCGGATAAGGACTTTCCTTGTCGTGGAAGGCAAGCTTGGCGATACGATATGAAGATCTCCTCCCATTGTAACCGACTCTGTGTAACCCTAGCCCTCTCCGGTGTC
Organism: Triticum aestivum; assembly: GCF_018294505.1. Lineage (NCBI taxonomy): Eukaryota > Viridiplantae > Streptophyta > Magnoliopsida > Poales > Poaceae > Triticum > Triticum aestivum. The sequence continues at coordinate 626,408,528 of NC_057813.1, forward strand.
TATATAAACCGGAGAGTTTTAGTCCGTAGGACGAACAACAATCATACCATAGGCTAGCTTCTAGGGTTTAGCCTCTCTGATCTCGTGGTAGATCAACTCTTGTAATACCCATACCATCAATATTAATCAAGCAGGAGTAGGGTTTTACCTCCACCGAGAGGGCCCGAACCTGGGTAAAAACATCGTGTCCATTGTCTCATGTTACCATCCGCCTAGACGCACAGTTCGGGACCCCCTACCCGAGATCCGCCGGTTTTGACACCGACATTGGTGCTTTCATTGAGAGTTCCTCTGTGTCATCACCGTCAGGAAGGATGCCGCACCCCGTCTTTAAAGACGGCGTTGTCGCTAAAGGAGCTTTGGCTGTCGGTCAAACTCTCCGGCTAGGCAGTTTTTTTATGACCGCCTGTTCGGCCGCCGCACCGACGATGACCTCTCAGGCCATCGAAAGCAATCTTCACATCAGCTCGGAACTCGCCGAGCAGTTAGATCCGACGGAGCTCTCTTCCCTGAATGAGCTCCTGGATCGCATTGCCGCCCTAGGAGTCGCTACAGATTACGGCCAGATTGGGCTTAAACCCGATCAGAGAGAGATCGACTTTCCCCAGGTCACCCACCACGTTGAAGTGGTGGAAGAACAATGCGGCGCATTTTCGCCCGCTCTAAGGACCAGATGTGTCCGGATTCCCGACCCCTCCAAGCCGGATACCCGCGGGGGGAAGGATGTTGCCCAAGTCCTGAACCTAAAGTCAAGTAGCAGGCCTGATTCGTTGAATAATGTCCAAGAAAGCAAGCTTCCGAATTCGGAAACTTCTTGGCCCCTGAATCTTTTATCGAGCCAGGTTCCGAATTTAAATCCACCCACCCACCCAACTACAAGGGATTTATCCCAAATACGGCAAGCGCCCGGGGAAACAGTACACCACTATTGGGCCAGATTCCTCCTGTTTATGAACAGGATAAGGGACTGCCGTGAGGAAGAAGCAATTTCATTCTTCTGTAACAACTGCACGGACATCGGAATCCTCAACGCCATAAGTCGTCACAAAATTACAAGCTTCGCCGATTTGACATCCATAGTATGAAAGTATTGTGCGACAGAAAGCGTTCGGAAAACCGAAGATAAATTCTAGGACAATCCGCCCCTGAATACAACACGAGTCCGAAACAAAAGGGCGCATTATCGCCAGGCACCTGAGCCTAACATCAAAAAACAAAAACCCTCTATAGGTTATGGGACCGTACTGGAGGGATGGCTCAATGGACCCTGTAAAATTCATAGTTCAGGGGAAGTCACACCAACTTACAGCCTTAGAGCATGTTGGATACTCCGGCAGGTGGTTAGAAGTGGCGAGGAGCTTCTAACTCCAGAATCCGAAGAACACCACCCCAGATACGCCAGTACGGTGTCGACAGTCTTCGAGACCTTCGCATCAAACAATGCGAGGAAATGAACCCTCCGCAACCTTACCGAAGTCTATCAAGTAGCAACAATAAACCCATGGAGTGACACGGCTATCACTTTTAATGCCAGTGATGAACCTAAATTCCGGACAGCCCGAGCACCAGCCGCATTGGTCCTCAGTCCGATAGTGGACGGCTTCCGACTTACAAAGGTACTCATGGACGGCGGCAGCGGACTTAACCTCATCTACGAGGAAACCCTGCGAAAAATGGAAATAGACTGTAGTCGCATTGAGCGAAGCAACACAACCTTTAGAGGAATAATACCAAGCCGGGAAGCGTGTTGTTTAGGGAAAATCACACTGGATGTGGTGTTCGGCACGCCGGATAATTACAGATCCGAGGAGGTCACATTTCAAGTGGCCCCGTTCAGCAGCGGATACCACGCTCTGCTAGGGCGAGAAGCATTTACAATTTTTCAAGCCATACCCCATTATGGGTACATGAAGCTCAAAATGCCCGGACCCAACGGAATCATCACTCTTGCAAGTGATCCGGACATAGCGCTCCACGCCAAAAACAAGATAGCCGCACTGGCCCTGGAGGCATTATCCGAAGCCCTAGCGGCCAAGGAACTAACTGCGTTGCGCTCCACGGTGGACAGGGACGATGTGATACTAGATAAGAGATCCAAGTCCACCTCTTTCAAACCAACGGACGAAATAGTCAAATTCCAAGTCCATCCAACGGACCCCACAAAAACGGCCTCCATCGGGGCACAACTAAAACCTGATGTAGACGCTGCACTCAAAGAGTTCCTGCGAGAAAATTGGGACATTTTCGCCTGGCACCCTTCAGACATGCCAGGAATCCCATGCAGGTTGGCTGAGCACAGCCTGAACATCCTAAAAGGGTTTAAGCCCGTTAAGCAGACTCTGCGGCGTTTCTCCGAACCCAAGAGACAAGCCATGGGAGAGGAGCTAGCAAAACTGCTGGAAGCCGGATTCATCAGAGATATAAAACATCCAGACTGGCTAGCAAACCTGGTGATGGTACCAAAGAAGGACAAATCCTGGCGCCTATGTGTCGATTTCAAAGACCTAAATAAGGCCTGCCTAAAGGATCCTTTCCCACTCCCCCGAATTGATCAAATCATCGATGCCACTGCTAGACACGACTCATTGTGTTTCCTCGATGCATACTCTGGCTACCACCAAATCAAGATGGCAGAATCAGACCAAGCCGCAACGGCATTCATCACCCCATACGGCCCATTCTGCTTCAACACGATGCCCTTCGGGCTCAAAAACACCGGCGCAACATATCAGCGCATGATTCAGACATGTCTGGCCAACCAGATCGGCAAAACAGTTGAAGCGTACGTAGATGACGTGGTCGTCAAAACCAAACACGTCGATACTCTAGTAGACGACCTAAGGCTCACGTTCGACGGTCTCCGAACATATGACATCAAGCTCAACCCGGAAAAATGCGTTTTCGGCGTACCAGCCGGAAAGCTCTTGGGCTTCATCGTATCCGGTAGAGGAATTGAAGCAAACCCAGCCAAGATCCGAGCTCTGTCACAATTGGATACCCCAAAAGACCTCAAACAAATACAAAAATTGACAGGATGTGTGGCGGCTCTAAGCCGCTTTATCTCCCACTTGGGAGAAAAGGCATTACCCCTTTATCGCCTCATGCGGCGCACCGAACACTTTGAGTGGACGGATGCCGCCACGGCCGGACTTGAAGAAATCAAAGCCATACTGGCAACAAATCCGGTCCTGGCCGCGCCCAACACGGGCGAACCAATGCTATTATACATCGCGGCAACCCATCAAGTTGTAAGCGCGGTGCTCGTCGTCGAACGAGAAACGGATGGACACAAGTTCCCTCTCCAAAAACCAGTTTACTACATGTCCACTGCCCTAACCCCATGCAAGTCACGGTACCCACATTATCAAAAAATAGCATACGCGGTGTTCATGGCATCCCGGAAGCTGCGAAACTATTTTCAAGAGTGTTCAATAACAGTGGCATCCGAAGTACCCCTTAATGATATTATAAACAACCGCGACGCAACGGGCCGGATTGCCAAATGGGCCATCGAGCTCCTCCCGTTCAACATAGCTTACAAGCAAAGGCGAGCTATTAAGTCGCAGGTTTTGGCTGACTTCATCGCCGAATGGACTGAAGCCGAGCTCCCTAAACAGTACGACACATACTCCAACTGGATCATGCACTTCGACGGCTCCAAAATGTTGGCTGGCCTGGGGGCTGGCGTTGTTCTAACGTCCCCAACCGGAGATACAGTACAATACGTACTTCAGATAATGTACACGCATTCCAACAACGCAGCCGAATATGAGGCCCTTCTACATGGTCTCCAGATGGCAGTCTCCATGGGCATTCAGCGCCTAGAGGTTCGCGGGGATTCAAACCTCACGATATCCCAAATAAATGGAGACTTTGACGCCAAGGATCCGAAAATGGCAGCTTATCGTAATGCCATCTTAAAAATGTCAGGTCGGTTTGAGGGGCTCGAATTTCATCACATAGCCCGGGAGAACAACCAGGCAGCAAAGGTGTTGGCACGCATTGGCGCCAAGCGTGATGCCATCCCTCCCAACATCTTCCTTGAAAGGTTGTTCAAGCCATCTGTATCATGGGAGGGAGAGTCCGAAAACAACAGCCCGGACACGACCACACTACCTCTCACCGAACACTCTGACACAGTTGGTGGCTCCGCCAACGAAACAACACCGTCAGCCCACACAATAATGGCAGACATTGCCCCGTGGACAGAACCATTCCTAGCCTACCTAACTAGGCAGGAACTTCCTGAGGACCAAAACGAGGCCCGCTGCATAGTGCGGCGATCTAAAGCCTACAAAGTCCACGAGGGAGAGCTTTATAAGAAAAGCACAACCGGAGTCCTTCAAAGGTGTATCTCCGAAGAGGAAGGGCGAAACCTTCTGGCTGAAATTCATGCCGGACTCGGAGGGCACCATGCCGCAGCCTGGGCCCTTGTAAGCAAGGCCTTCCGTACCGGATTTTATTGGCCGAGGGCCCTGGCAGACGCTCAGGATTTAGTACAGCGATGCGTCGGTTGCCAATTATTCGCTAATCAAAGCCACATGCCGCCTACCGCCCTACAAACCATACCCATTACCTGGCCTTTTGCGGTCTGGGGGCTTGACATGGTTGGACCCCTTAAAGGAGGAACCCACAAGAAAAAATATCTACTGGTTATGGTGGAAAAATTCACCAAATGGATAGAGGCCAAGCCTGTAAAGACGGCCGAATCCGGACCGGTGATAGACTTCATATCCGGGGTTGTACACCGTTACGGCGTCCCCCACAGCATCATAACTGACAACGGCACAAACTTTACGGCCGATGAAGTTAAACTCTGGTGCAAAAACATGGGCATCAAGCTCGACTACGCTTCAGTCTATCACCCACAAACTAACGGTCAAGTCGAACGAGCCAATGGTCTTATTATGAGGGGCATCAAACCCAGACTAGTGCGATCCCTCAAGGAATCAACACGCACTAGGTAGAGGAGCTTGACTCCGTACTCTGGGGGCTGCGGACCACGCCGAATTGCACTACCGGATTCACACCATTTTTTATGGTATACGGCGCAGAGGCGGTTCTTCCCTGCGACATAATACATGACTCACCTCGAGTGTGCATGTACGAATAAAGAGAAGCCGAGCTCGATCGGCAGGACAGCTCGGACGCATTGGAGGAGGAGCGCGACGTGGCAAAGGCTCGTTCCGCATTCTATCAACAGCAGGCTCGAAGATATCAAAGCAGAGAAGTACGGGCCAAAACTTACGACGTTGGCGAACTAGTTCTACGCCTGCCGGACAAGAAAAAGGACAAACTAAAGCCCAAATGGGAGGGTCCCTTCATAATCTACCAAGTACTGACTGGCGGAGCGTACCGTTTGCGAAACGCATCGGACAACCGACTCGAGCCGAACCCATGGAACGCAGCACACCTACGAAGATTCTACGCCTAGCGCCGGACTCCGTGTTCGTCTCCTTCCTCTGTCCCCTTTTTATTTTATTTTTCACATTAAGCTATCTGGCATTTCTCTCCTTCTCCCTCCCCTTTTTCTTCTCCCAAGCCCTTAGGGGCTTGCTTGCGCATTGTTCGCACATACTTGACGCGACACCCGCGCTCATCATACCTGGGGGCTTCTTTATCAGAAGTTTAACGGGCCTCATGCCCAAAACATGTGTGACACTTCCGCATGAACCTTTTATACACCATTATATGCATCGATATGACTTAAGTTTTGGCCAAGCTGGGTTGCCTGGCTCCTGTGCTTACCCCTACGTTCCCGTTCGTTCGGCTAGGTGGTAAAGGGAGCACCTCTGTGATTGTTACTGCCGGGTCAGCCGGATGTGTACCTCAGACTGGGTGAAGCCGAAAGCTAGCGTTCTTAAGGTAATATTCGGTCGGTGAACTAAAAGATGATTTTTCTTGTTTATCTATCTGCCCCCAGATGCTTTTCTGCTCTTTTTAGCAGCCCGGACATGCACATTAGGGCATGCTTCCCAGGGAAAGGAACCCCTAACGGAACTATTCTCCCTAGAAGATGTTTCTTACTAACCATGTAATATAACATAACTAGTTGGGCACTTGTCTGCTAAAGCAATTATGACCCCTACGCCTTATCTCCATGCATGCCCCAATTCTTAGATAATCGAGAGGGTATTCGGACACACTCCGGACTATAGGGTCCGGAGGTCGAAGCAAAAAGGTTCGCAATGACAAACGATCTACAATCCGGCTAGAAGGCATTTTTCATGTCATTTTAAATTACAGAGTTAATCCGACTTGGTATACTCTTCTTCAATACCATCCAACAGGCGGTCTAATTTACAGTCCTATTGGGAATACTTTGCAGCCAGCTCTACCTGGCCATATACTAAGCTGACAGGGATCTCCTTTCCGTCAGGACCCATAGGGCCGACCTCGGCCATGTGGTTTGGGTCAGCCTTCGTATACCGAGTCTTCACCATGGCCCAGGCCTCCCTGGCACCTTGACGGCAGGCCGATATCTTCCACAACCGGAAGCGCTGCCGCACACCCTCCAGCTTCTTTGCAAGCTCCCCAAGGTCTTGGGGCATGGAGAGGGATGGCCACATAGCCTGAACGACGCTCTGTATTGCCTGCCGAATTTGTTCGTGCAGTTGCAACAGCTCGAGAAGAAGGTCTCTCGTTGAACCGGGCATTTCATCCGCAGGACGACCTGTTAGCAGACCTACAGACATAGCTCTATCAATCGATTTCTTTGCCGAATTTTTTTTCGAGAATTCGCTCAAGCACTTACTAAAAATGCCGTGTCGAAGTCGCCGATTTTCCTTTACGGAAGCAGACAGCTGGACGAACATCCTTAGTTCCTCGCCCAGCTGGGTATTGGCGTCTTGAAGTTTGTTCTTCTCTTGCCTCACCCTTGTCAGCACACTCTCGCCAGCCTTTAATTGGCGTAGGAGTTGTTGCTTTTCCAGATTTACTCCGGCCTCATCTGCATTGTTATCGTCAGCATTGCACACATGCCGCAATTCACAACGGAATTATTTTTCAGAGCATCTATTACCTAAGGGGGTCTCTTTGGCAATAGCTGAAACGACCAATGCGGCCTCGAGTTGGGCCTTGTACTCCGCCAGCTCCTGAGACAGTTGCGTGTTCTTCTCTGTAAGACCCTGCATAACATATGATCCTTAAAACAGTTATCTTAACTATTTCAAGTCTCGGGGGCTACTGACATATATAACTATCAGATTTACTCACCCGTATGTCTTTTACATACTGCTCCGTGGCTCTGGCTAGACCATTTTGAGTGGCACGGAGGTACGCATCTCCTGTATTAAAGGCGTTTAACGCCTCTGGAGAAAAACATGCGTCCTGAAGAACAGTCCGGCGATGTCTATGGTTCATGGCACTCTCCACCTCTGAATTGGTGGCAGATAGCCCGTCTGCATCCTCTATCAGAGGAGCGCCCAACGCGCACCCTGTGTCCGCCTCCGCCTCCGGACCCGGCCTTGAAGTATGGCCGGTGGATATAGTCCGGCGGGCTCTCTTCTTCCTAAAGGAGAAGATGAGCGTTAGAATGACTTGAGGGCATAGACCCTAGACGTGAAATTCGCATGCCATACCGTTGCACCAGAGTCTCGATCTGGTCTGCACTTCTTTTTTACCCGCCTGGCTTTAGCGGCCCTTGTTGGCTACCCTCCACGGGCCCGGCACTCCGCCTCAAGGATTTCCCCTGCAAAACGAAACACTATTGGTTTACAGCATTCAAAATAAGGCATGGATGGGTCTCCTTCAAAAATACCAGGACTTCGGTCTCGGCTACCTTTGAGGCTGGAAGTAATCCGGGATAGTCAGCCGTGATGGCCACTAAGGTGTTGTCCTTACTCAATTGATGAAACACCCCATCAATTAACTCCACACATAAGTCTGGATCCTCTTGGGAATCCGGATCGAGGGACCGTTCTGGGTCCTCGGGCTGTGGGGGAGGGCTGTTGATCTCCTTCACCGTCTGGCGTAACTCCTGCGTTAATATCACCAGACTGAATATTCAATTATGGGAATTTTGAAAGCGGGTAGATAAGTGAAATTGTTCGCTTACCCAACTTGGAGGATTGTACATGGAGAATCCGCCCTCCGGGTTGGCACGGAGGAATTCCTCTTCTTCTCCCTTGTACAAAGCGGATAAAATTCTCGTTAAGGTGGCAGCCGAATCCAGCCCCTTGCGACCGCACCGGGTGGCGTCGTCCTCCCCGTTGAAATCCCACATGGGGTGGCCTCTGTATTGAAGCGGCTGCACCCCTCACGTAATGCATATGGCCATGACCTTGATCATGGTCAGTCCGGAATGAGCCAACAACCTTATCCGACTCATCAGGTAAAGGACATCCCTGTTAGTTTCCCTCTGAGGATTCCGCGGGCGCCAGCTCAGGCGCTTGTTCAGCGGAGCATTATTGAACTCAGGGAGGCCGATCCGTACAGGGTCCGGCAGGGGGACGTCATCTATATAGAACCACTCCAAGGGCCAGTCCTTAGACGTCCTCTTTGGGCTACCGGATAGATATCCGGTCCCAGTGATGCGCCATAGTTCGGCTCCGCCCACTTGATAAATAGACCCCTCCTGAGAATGGGGCACGAGGCAGAACAACCTCTTCCACAGCGTGAAATGGGCCTCAACGCCCAAAAACAGTTCGCAGAGGGCCATGAAGCCCACAATGTGTAGAATGGAGGCAGGCGTGAGGTGGTGTAGCTGGAGGCCGTAGAACTCCAGCAACCCTCGGAGAAACGGATGAATTGGAAATCCGGGTCCTCTTATTAAATAAGGGACTAGGCATACCTGCTCTCCTCGAGAGGGGTGGGGGATGCTCTCTGCTTGCTCTCCGCCGCTATAAGTGGCGATCCCGGCTCGACCTCGGACCATATATGCTGGGGGAAGGAGCCCCTTGGATTGAAGCACTACGAGTTCACTATGCGGGACAGAGCATCTCTCCCAATCCCCAGGCTTGGAGCTAGGAGCACGAGAGGAGGAGCCGCGTCGGCTGTCCATGATGGAATGGATTTTTTGGTCAGAAGTGCTCTGATGAAAGCTTGCGAAGGGGAGATGGTGTGGTTCGGATCTAGATCCCCGTCTCTTTTTATAGACAGCTTATTTGAGTCGCTAGGGGGGGAATGCAAAAATACCCTGGCTTTTCGCATTCGTTCGACACGTGGAAAATGGCCTTTATTGGGCGTGGAAGCCAAGGAGCGCAGCATTTATCAGAAGCCGGACACTATTCTACAAGTACATGGAGCTGGAGAAGAACCCGCCTTGCAATGCCGAAGACAATTTGCACGCCGGACTCGTCGTCATTGAAGCCTGGTTCGAGGGCTACTGAGGGAGTCCTGGATTAGGGGGTGTATAGATGGCCGGACTATGACCTTTGGCCGGACTCCCAGACTATGAAGATACAAGATTGAAGACTCCGTCCCGTGTCCGGATAAGGACTTTCCTTGGCGTGGAAGGCAAGCTTGGCGATATGATATGAAGATCTCCTCCAATTGTAACCGACTCTGTGTAACCCTAGCCCTCTCCGGTGTCTATATAAACCGGAGAGTTTTAGTCCGTAGGACGAACAACAATCATACCATAGGCTAGCTTCTAGGGTTTAGCCTCTCTGACCTCGTGGTAGATCAACTCTTGTAATACCCATACCATCAATATTAATCAAGCAGGAGTAGGGTTTTACCTCCACCGAGAGGGCCCGAACCTGGGTAAAACCATCGTGTCCCTTGTCTCCTGTTACCATCCGCCTAGACGCATAGTTTGGGACCCCCTACCCGAGATCCTCCGGTTTTGACACCGACAATCTCCTTGTCCGAATCCCGAGCATCATCATAGTCTTGCACCATGTTTTCCATCCCGATACCATGCTCGCCGGTGCGACGACGATCCACCTTAGCTCGGTCACGTTGGGCAGACTCACCATGATATGTCCACACCGTATAATCGGGCGTAAAATCACTCTTTTGCAGGTGTTTACCCATTTCAGCCTCTGTCCTCTTTTCCCAATTGCCGCACCGGAAACAGGGGCACTAGATTTTCCTTTGGCAATTTGCAAATGCGGCTTGGACAAACCCCTTGGTTTTTGTGAACCATTATGTGCTCCATTTGTTCTGACCAGTGTGAGTGGTATACATCCACGCACGATCACTCATCTTGACTTTCAGAGCTACTGGACACACAATAAATATATATAATTCACCATGTATATATTCATCAGTTGATCTACTTTGTCCATTTTATTACGTCCATGCAACCTACACTCTAATAGGTAATGATAGGTCCTAATCCCACCCGAGTATGTGTAGATTGGGTTCATTTTCCCATGCTATGCTCCGGATCCGATGCAAAATTTCGGCAGCACCTCCCCACTGTTCTCCTGATACACGTCTCTGCAATAAACAGAGAGGATGTGTACCCGGAGAACAACAGGGGAGGCACTGACGAAATTTATGCGTCGGATCCGGAGCAAAGCATATGGGAAAACGAAGCCAATCTACACATACTCGGGCTGTCCATGGATAGCGTCGTACAATTCAAAAGAATCAAGGTTATAAATATGCAAATGCATGCATATTTATAACTATAACGCTTTCGAACGGGAGACACATATTGGTTACGCATACTGATGATTCAAGACACATATATAGCTAGCTATCAAGTTTCATCGGCAAGAACACCGGAACAGAGAAAATAATTAATGGGGGAGGAGGACATGCATGTCATTTGTGCTCACCCACGAACGAAGGGGCAGAGCTCGTCAAACGCACGGCGAGGTCGTCGAACACCAAACCACGCAGCGATGAAACAACTGCACAGTTAAATCAACCCGATCAACACAATTATATATCATGTTTTTCATAACAAAATCGAAAAATATATGACCTAACTCATAATTCAAAAATATATGACCCCGTCGGCCTCTGGAAGGCCAAAGAGCACCTTTTCGGGAGGTTTCGAGGGTCGGGGTGTCGTGTCGGTGTCGGGTCGGGGTGTTGTTTCGGGGTCGGGGTGTC
>NC_057813.1:626420345-626430610 GCF_018294505.1 Triticum aestivum
GGGGGCGGCGCGGTGGTTGGACGATGTGGGTGTCGGGGAGGAGGGAAGGAGAACAGAGAGAGTAACGGGCGGGGGGGCTCGGCCGTTAGTTAGGTTAGTTAGGTTAGCCTTTGCTGTCCGCCCCTCCATTGTTGTCCGCTTTTGTTTATCTTTGCCGTCTGCTGCGGACGGCAAAGAGGGGGGACGTTAAGTTTTTTCGTTAGTGGGTGCCACCTCCCTCTTTGCCGTCAGCCGGCGGACAGCAAAGAAATGGCCGATGGCAAAGACCTTCTTTGTCGTCTGCCATTTGTTTGTCGTCTGCTTCCTGGTAGCTGATGGCAAAGACCTTCTTTGCCGTCCGCTAGCTGACGGCAAAGAGATAGCAGACGGCAAATTCCCTGATTCCAGTAGTGATAGCAAAGCCCTCAACTCAAAACTAATCTTTCTTATATATAACTCACGGACTTGATTACACAAATAGAGATCAAAACAAAACTCAAAGCTAGATCATACTAAAACTTTATTCTACTATATCAAGATATAACCAAAAGGATCGAACTAAGAAAACGATAAAGATAGAAGTGTGATGGGGATACGATATTGGGGCACCTCCCCCAAGCTTGGTAGTTGCCAAGGGGATTGCCCATACCCATGTATTTATGTTTCTTTCTTCGGATGTGGTGTTGTGATATTCTTGGCGATGATGCCCTTAAGGATATTATTCTCGTCCTCGAGCTTATTAACTTGCTGCTTTAGATCCATTATTTCCTTATAGAGTTTACCCCCTGACGATTAAGGCTCCATTCATCCATGGATGTTTCATAGCTGCAGGAGAAAAGGCAACACTCTTTTTCATATTTTCATAAGAAAGAAATCTAGCATTGGGAGGGATGACCGAATTTGCAATTGCAGAGCTCTGAAGTTCCTCCATCATGAATCTGGCTTGGAGACGAGAGGTAACTTCTTGATCCTCCTCCATAGCATCTACCCTTTTCAAGTCGGCCTCCATCTCTTCCTCCGTGAATGGCCCAAAGTGGTCAGCTTCGCTATTTGCTCTTGGCCCTGGTGTCGCATGAGATACCCGACTCTCCCCAACTGACTGTTGGGAAGACATCTTGCTCTAAATCTGCTACAGAAGCAGCTCAAAACAAAAAAAGAGGATTTTGTCATGGTACGGTGGTCAAAACCTTTGCGAGATTATATAATGAATTTTTACCGACCAAAAGAAGTATTGTGCAATAAAACGGAGTCCGGAGAGCACACGAGGTGGCCATGAGGCAGGGGGCGTGCCCACGGGGGTTGGGCGCGCCCTCCACCCTCGTGGACGCCTCGTGTCTCTTTCGAACTACTTTTAATTTTCCTAATTTCTTAAATATTCCAAAATGGAGAAAAATTGCTATTTGATCAGTTTTGGAGTCGGTTTGCTTACCGTACCACATACCTATTCCTTTTCGGAGTCTGAAACATTCTGGAAAGTGTCCCTTATGTACTCCTCCGGGGTTACGGTGTCGATAACATTGGTTTCAACATTTATGGGATTACCTGAGATAATGTTTGATTCTTTGACCATTCACCACCTTCGGATTTGTGCCTTCGGCATTGTTGATTTTGATGGCATCGGAACGATAGACCTCCTCGATAATGTAAGGACCTTCCCATTTATAGAGAGGTTTTCCTGCAAAAAATACTTAAATGAGAGTTGTATAGCAAAACATAATCACCTACATTAAACTCACGCTTTTCTATTCTTTTGTCATGCCATCTTTTAACTTTTTCTTTAAACAAGTTGGCGTTCTCATAGGCCTGGGTTCTCCATTCATCAAGTGAGCTAATGTCAAATAGCCTCTTCTCAACGGCAAGTTTGGAATCATCATTGATCTCTTTAATAGCCTAATATGCCTTATGTTCTAGTTCGAGAGGTAAGTGATATGCTTTTCCATAAACCATTTTATACGGAGACATACCCATATGATTGTTATATGCAGTTCTATAGGCCCATAATGCATCATCAAGTTTCTTGGACCAATTCTTTCTAGATCTATTAACAGTCTTTTGCAAGATCAATTTAATCTCTCTATTACTCAATTCTACTTGACCACTAGACTAAGGGTGGTATGGAGATGCAATTCTATGATTAACATCGTACTTAGCAAGCATTGTACGAAAAGCACCATGAATAAAAGGTGAACCACCATCAATCATTAAATATATAGGGACTCCAAACCTCGGAAAAATAACTTCTTTAAGCATCGTAATAGAAGTGTTATGATCAGCACTACTAGTTGGAATAGCTTCTACCCCATTAGTAACGTAATCAACAGCAACTAAAATATGTGTATACCCATTAGAGGAGGAAAATGTCCCATATAATCAAAGCCCCAAACATCAAACTTCAATAACAAGTGAATAATTCATATGCATTTCTTGACATCTACTAATATTACCAATTCTTTGACATTCATCGCAAGACAAGAAAAACTTACGGGCATCTTTGAAAAGTGTAGGCCAATAAAAACCGGATTGCAATACCTTATGTGCAGTTCTATCTCCAGCGTGGTGTCCTCCATAAGCCTCGGAGTGACACTTGCGTAGGATCTTTGATGTCTTTAGGACACAGCATCTGCTTTAGCTTTATCAAATTCAATACCTCTTTCAAAAAATTTATGCCCCAAGACAATACCTTCATTAACCATAAAGTGGCACTTCTCCCAATTCAAGACAAGATTAGTTTCTTCACATCTCTGCAAAACTCGATCAAGGTTGCTTAAGAAATCATCAAAAGAAGTTCCATAAATGGAGAAATCATCCATGAAAACCTCAACATTCCTTTCACAAAAGTCAAATAATATAGGAGTCATGCATGTTTGAAAGGTAGCAGGTGCATTACATAAACCAAAAGGCATACGTCTGTACGCAAAGGTAGCGAAAGGGCAAGTAAAAGTGGTATTTTCCTAATCCTCTTTTGGCACAGGTACTTGAGAGAACCCAAAATAACCATCTAGAAAGCAAAAATGTGTATGTTTGGATAATCTTTCTAGCATTTGATCAATAAAAGGTAGAGGGTAGTGATCTTTTCTAGTAGCTTTACTTAGTTTGCGTAAATCAATTACCATTCTATAACATGTAACAATTATTTGTGGGATCAATTCATCCTTATCATTAGGAACAACAGTAATACCTCCCTTCTTAGGGACACAATGAACGGGACTCACCCACTGACTATCAGCAACAGGATAAATTATACCTGCCTCCATAAGCTTTAGTATTTAATTTCTTACCACTTCTTTCATCTTAGGACTTAACCGTCGTTGGTGATCAACAACTGGTTTAGCGTCTTTCTCCAGTTTTATTTTGTGCTGGCATAGAGTGGGACTAATGCCCTTAAGATCATCAAGAGTATATCCAATAGCAGCACGGTGCTTCTTCAGAGTTTTCAATAATTTCTCTTCATGCTCTAAAAGGTTAGCACTAATAATAACAGGATATATCTTCTTTTCATCAAGATAAGCATATTTAAGAGTATCAGGTAATTGTTTAAGCTCAAACATGGGATCACCCTTGGGTGGAGGAGGATCCCCTAGGATTTCAACAGGCAAGTTGTGTTTCAAAATAGGCCCCTGCTTAAAAAATACTTCATATATTTCCCTTCTTTCATTCATAAACATATCATTTTCATGGTATAACAAATATTGTTCTAAACGATCATTGGGAGACACGGCAATAGAAGCAAGATCGATAATTTCATCTTTACTAGGCAATTCTTTATCATGGGGTTGTCTAGGAAATTTAGCAAAATTAAAATCATGAGACATATCCCCTAAACCAATAGTAATGATATCCTTATCGCAGTCTATCTTAGCATTAACAGTATTGAAGAAGGGTCTACCAAATATAATGGGACAAAAGTCATCTTGTGGGGAAGCAAGAACAAGAAAATCAGTCGGGTATTTTTATTTTCCCACACAAAACTTCAACATCTCTAACAATCTCAACCGGTGAAATAGTATCTCTATTGGCAAGCTTATTAATAGTAACATCAATATCTTCTATTTCAATAGGTTGAATATCATGCATAATTTCTTTATATAGGGTATAAGGTATTGCACCCACACTAGCACCCATATTACATAAGCCATGATAACAATGATCTTGTATTTTAACCGAAACAACAGGCATGTCGACAAACAGGTCTATGTTTACCTTTAGTATCGGGTTTAGCAATTCTAGCAGCTTCCTTACAGAAATAAATAACGTGCCCATACTAGGTTCAACTTTAATTTGCTCAGGGGGTGTAGGTGTTCTAGCATTACTCTTACGAACCACTGTTGAAGCTTTAGAATGATCCTTTATTCTAATAGGGAAATGTGGTTTCTCAATATAAGCAGTAGGAACAATAGGATCAACATTATAAGTAATAGTTTTTTATTCAACTTTAATAGGTTCTACTACCTTCACTTCAATGGGAGGATGATATTTAAGCCACTTATCCTTAGGGATATCAACATGAGTAGCAAATGATTCACAGAAAGAAGCTACTATCTCAGAGTCAAGTCCATATTTAGTGCTAAATTCACGAAAAGCATCGGTATCCATAAAAGATTTAACACAATCAAACTTAGGGGTTATACCTGACTCTTTACCTTCGTCGAGTTCCCAATCTTCAGAGTTGCGCTTAATTCTTTCCAATAAGTCCCATCTGAATTCAATAGTATTCATCATAAAAGAACCAGTACAAAAAGTATCGAGCATGGAGCGATCATTAAGAGAAAGCCGAGCATAAATTTTTTTGAATAATAATTTCTCTTGATAGCTAATGAGTGGGGCATGAATTAAGCCTCCCCCAAGCTTGAGCAATACTTTCTCCTTCACGAGGCCAAAAATTATATATATAGTTACGATCACGATGAACCAGATGCATAGGATAAAACTTCTGATGAAATTCCAATTTCAATCGGTTGTAGTTCCATGATCCAATATCATCACATAGCCTAATCCATGTCAATGCCTTTCCCTTCAAACATAAAGGGAAGACCATCTTCTTGACAACATCCTCGGGCATACCTACAAGCTTAAATAATCTACAAACTTCATCCACGTAGATTAGGTGCATATCGGGATATAATGTTCCATCTCCTGTATAGGGATTAGCTAGTAGTTTCTCTATCATACCCGAAGGAATTTCAAAGTAAATATTTTCAGTACGTTCAGTAGGTTGAGGATAAACTCTTTGCAATTATGGTGAATATACCCTGAACAAGCCCCTCAAAGGATTATTTTCCATAATAACAAGTGACAGTAAATTTCAGCACACTATATAAATGTTCCCTTACCAAATTCCACCTACCAAAGGCGCTTCACTCCCCGGCACGGGTGCTAGAAAAGAGTCTTGATGACCCAAAAGAATAGGGGATCTATCGTAGTCCTTTCAATAAGTAAGAGTGTCGAACCCAACGAGGAGTAGAAGGAAATGACAAGCGGTTTTCAGTAAGGTATTCTCCGCAAGCACTGAAATTATCGATAACAGATAGTTTTGTGATAAGGTAATTCGTAACCGGTAACAAGTAACAAAGTAACTAAGGTGCATAAATATGGCCCAATCCTTTTTGAAGCAAAGGACAAGCCTAGACAAACTCCTATATAAAGCGAAGCGCTCCCGAGGACACATGGGAATTACTGTCAAGCTAGTTTTCATCATGCTCATATGATTTGCGTTCGTTACTTTGATAATTTGATATGTGGATGGACCGGTGCTTGGGTATTGCCCTTCCTTGGACAAGAATCCCACTTATGATTAACCCCTATCGCAAGCATCCACAACTACAAAGAAGAATTAAGGTAAACCTAACCATATATAGCATGAAACATATGGATCCAAATCAGCCCCTTACGAAGCAACGCATAAACTAGGGTTTAAACTTATGTCACTCTAGAAACCCATCATCTACTTATTACTTCCCAAAGCCTTCCCCTAGGCCAAAATCATGGTTAAGTGTCATGTAGTCGACGTTCACATAACACCACTAGAGGAGAGACAACATACATCTCATCAAAATATCGAACGAATACCAAATTCACATGATTACTTATAACAGGACTTCTCCCAAGTCCTCAGGAACAAACATAACTACTCACAAATCATATTCATGTTCATAATCAGAGGGGTATTGAATAGCATTAAGGATCTGAACAAATGATCTTCCACCGAATAAACCAACTAGCATCAACTACAAGGAGTAATCAACACTACTAGCAACCCATAGGTACCAATCTGAGGTTTTGAGAAAAAGATCGGATACAAGAGATGAACTAGGTTTTGAGAGGAGATGGTGCTGGTGAAGATGTTGATGGAGATTGACCCCCTCTCGATGAGAGGATCGATGTGATGATGATGGCGATGATTTCCCCCTCTCGGAGGGATGTTTCCCCAGCAGAACAGCTCCGCCGGAGCCCTAGATTGGTCCTGCCCAGGTTCCGCATCAATACGGCAGCGCTTCATCCCGAAAGCTTCCTTATGATTTTTTTTTCTAGGGCAAAAGACACCATATAGTAGAAGATGGACGTTGGGGGCCTGCCAGGTGGCCCACGAGGCAGGGGGCGCGCCCTCCACCCTCGTGGCTGGTGGGTGGCCCCCCTCTATTGCTTTCTTCGCCCAATATTTTTAATACATTCCAAAACTGACTTTCTGGAGTTTTAGGACTTATCGAGTTGTGTAGAATAGGTCTCTAATATTTGCTCCTTTTCCAGCCCAGAACTCTAGCTGCCGGCATTCTCCCTCTTCGTGTAAACCTTATGAAATAAATATTGATATAAAAGCATGATGCAAAATGGATGTATCACTCTCCTCCAACTACCTCTCCCTCTGCGTCGCCTGCCTGGTTGCCTCCGCCAGAAGCTCCTGTGCCCTAGCCTCGACGGCGAGCTCCATTGGCCGTGGTTGAGGCCTCAACTCAGGAAGAGACATAATCCAATTGAAAATTAAAATCATGATGACAAGTTTCATGGTTATCTTTATTCTTTATAGCACACGTGTCATCACAATAATCATCATAAATAGCAGGCATGCTTTCATCATAATAAATTTTCTCATCAAAGCTTGGGGGACTAAACATATCATCTTCATCAAACATAGCATCCCCAAGCCTGTGGCTTTGCATATCATTAGCATCATGGGTATTCAAAGAATTTATATTAACAACATTGCAATCCTGCTCATCATTCAAATATTTAGTGCCAAACATTTTAATGCATTCTTCCTCTAGCAATTGAGCACAATTATAGGAATCCTTATTTTCATGGAAGACATTAAAAAGATGAAGCATATGAGGCACCCTCAATTCCATTTTTTGTAGTTTTCTTTTATAGACTAAACTAGTGATAAAACAAGAAACTAAAATACTCGATTGCAAAATCTAAAGATATACCTTCAAGCACTAACCTCCCCGGCAACGGCGCCAGAAAAGAGCTTGATGTCTACTACACAACCTTCTTCTTGTAGACGTTGTTGGGCCTCCAAGTGCAGAGGTTTGTAGGACAGTAGCAAATTTCCTTCAAGTGGATGACCTCAAGTTTACCAATCCGTGGGAGGCGTAGGATGAAGATGGTCTCTGCCAAGCAACCCTGCAACCAAATAACAAAGAGTCTCTTGTGTCCCCAACACACCCAATATAATGGTAAATTGTATAGGTGCACTAGTTCAGCGAAGAGATGGTGATACAAGTGCAATATGGATAGTAGATATAGGTTTTTGTAATCTGAAAATATAAAAACAGCAAGGTAGCAAGTGGTAAAAGTGAGCATAAACGGTATTGCAATGCTAGGAAACAAGGCCTAGGGTTCATACTTTCACTAGTGCAAGTTCTCTCAACAATAATAACATAATTGGATCATATAAGTATCCCTCAACATGCAACAAAGAGTCACTCCAAAGTCACTAATAGCAGAGAACAAACGAAGAGATTATGATAGGGTACGAAACCACCTCAAAGTTATTCCTTCTGATCGATCTATTCAAGACTCCGTAGTAAAATAACATGAAGCTATTCTTTCCGTTCAATCTATCCTAGAGTTCGTACTAGAATAACACCTTAAGACACAAATCAACCAAAACCCTAATGTCACCTAGATACTCAATGTCACCTCAAGTATCCGTGGGTATGATTATATGATATGCATCACACAATCTCAGATTCATCTATTCAACCAACACAAAGTACTTCAAAGAGTGCCCCAAAGTTTCTACCAAAGAGTCAAGACGAAAACGTGTGCCAACCCCTATGCATAAGTTCACAAGGTCACTGAAGCCGCAAGTTGATCACCAAAACGTACATCAAGTAGATCACATGAATATCCCATTGTCACCACAGATAAGCACATGCAAGGCATACATCAAGTGTTCTCAAATCCTTAAAGACTCAATCCGATAAGATAACTTCAAAGGGAAAACTCAATCCATTACAAGAGAATAGAGAGGGAGAAACATCATAAGATCCAACTATAATAGCAAAGGTCGCGATACATCAAGATCGTGCCATATCAAGAACACGAGAGAGAGAGAGAGGGAGAGAGAGAGAGAGAGATCAAACACATAGCTACTGGTACATACCCTCGGCCCCGAGGGTGAACTACTCCCTCCTCGTCATGGAGAGTGCCAGGATGATGAAGATGGCGACCGGTGAGGGATCCCCCCCTCCGGCAGGGTGCCGGAACAGGGTCCCAATTAGTTTTTGGTGGCTACAGAGGCTTGCGGCGGCGGAAATAGGGTTTCGTCGTGCTCTCAGATGTTTTCAGGGTATATGAGTATATATAGGTGAAAGAAGTCGGTCAGGGGAGCCACGAGGGGCCCACGAGGGTGGGGGCACGCCTACCCCCTGGGCGCGCCTCCCTGCCTCATGGCTGCCTAGTTGCTTCCTTGACGTCCAGTCCAAGTCTCCTGGATTGCGTTTGTTCCAAAAACGACTCTCCCGAAGGTTTCATTCCGTCTGGACTCCGTTTGATATTCCTTTTCTGCGAAACACTGAAATAGGGGGGAAACAGCAATTTGGACTGGGCCTCCGGTTAATAGGTTAGTCCCAAAAATAGTATAAAAGTGTATAATAAAGCCCATTAAACATCCAAAATAGATAATATAATAGCATGGAACAATCAAAAATTATAGATACGTTGGAGACGTATCATGGACACCATCTGCGTGTATCCAACCCCTGCAGTATGACAAGGCCAACACATTAGATGTTAATTTGAAGAAACATGAAGGCAGAAGGTTAAAAAAGAGTAAATGCACTTACTTCTCCCCGTTAGGCTGAATCAGCCACCTCTGGTCGCGGGTCGCCGGCATGGACGGTAGCTTAGGACCACCACGCTTGTAGACCTTCTTGCCCTCCTCAACCAGCTCGCCCTCGCTGTAGCTATCCTCAAAAAAGGTCTCCTAGACACCATCAACATGGCCGCTAGTGTTCGGAGTAAGACTCTAGGACCCGAGTCTCCTGGTAGGAAGACCCTGGGACCCGAGTCTCCTGGGAGGAAGACTCTGGGACCCGTGGCTCAGCGACCAGAGGCTCGCCGACCCGAGGCTCGGCAACTAGAGGCTCGTCGACCCGAGGCTCGTGGACCGGAGTCCAAGATGGGTCCAGGTCAGACGGAGCACTTCAGTGGTCCGGAGAATCAGCGGGGGGTGGCGGCGAGGTAGGCACAGCAGCCTTCCTACCTCTCCCAGCGCCACGTCCACCTCTACCTGCACCCCTCTTCTTCCACCGACCTCTCCCGGCTAAAGAAGAAGCGCCAGCTGAAGGTGTTGGGGGTGTCTGCATGTTGTCTACTAGCGCTCTCCGAAGGTGCTGGGGTGCAATAACAAGACCCCTCCCAGCACACGCCGAGGAAGGAGGCTCGGAGCGCCCTCGACCCAAGCCCACCATTTGTCAACACCTGCAATGACAAAGAGTAAACGAAATTAGTACAACATAAACATAAAATTAAGTGTGTATCATCATCATGAACATAATAAAAAATTGAATACCTAATAATAACATAAACTAATTAATAATATATATATATACATAATAATAATTGAATACCTGACCTAACTCATAATTCACAAATATATGACCACGTCGGCCTCTGGAAGGCCGAAGAGCACCTTTTTTGGGAGGTGTCGTGTCGGGGTCAGGGGTCAGGGGTGCCGTGTCGGGGTCTCAGGGTGTTGGGGGTCGGGGGGTCGGGGTGTCTGTGGTGTCGTGTCGGGGTGTCGAGGCGATCTCGGGGTGTCGAGGCGATCTCGGGGTGTCGTGTGC
>NC_057813.1:626430856-626431352 GCF_018294505.1 Triticum aestivum
CTTCTTCTCTCCTCCCCTTCTTCTTCTTCTCCTCCTTCCCTTTTTCTTCTTCTCCTCCCCTCCTCCTCTTCTTCTTCTTCTTCTTCTTCTTTTCTTCTCCTAATAAATTTTTTCCAAGAACTAACCTAGAAACTAACCTAGAACTAACCTAACTAACCTAGAACTAACCTAAAATCAACTAAAATCTACTAAGCTAAAATCAACTAAAATCTAATTAACCTAAATCTCATTTTTATGACTATGTACTAACTATGTAATCAACCGAAAAAACAATTAACTAACTAATTAACCTATGTACAGTAGGGTAAAACAACTAACTAATTAACCTAAAAACTAATTAACTAACTTATTAACCTAAATCAAAAAACAGCAAGAAAAAAAAGTGAAGAATCCTCACCAGGGGGCGGAGCAGCGCCGAGCAGCGGGGGGAGGAGCACCTACGGACGGCGGGCGGCCGGAGCTGCGGAGGCGGAGCAGCGACGGGTGGCGAGGCGCC
>NC_057813.1:626431598-626448772 GCF_018294505.1 Triticum aestivum
GGGGGTCGATGGTGGGGGCGACGGGCATGGGGACGGCGAGCACGGGGGCGGCGCGAGTGAGGTGAGGGAGATAGAGACGGGAGAAAGAGAGGGGTGGGGCGCAAGGAAATGGCCGTTTTTTGGTTAGGTTTAATTACTTTGTCGTGTGCTAGCAGACGGCAAAGAGCATAGCTAGTGGGGTGGAGCCGAGGGGAAATGGTCGTTAGGTTGGGTATCCTCTTTGCCGTCCGCTAGCAGACGATAAAGAAGCTTTGCCATTTGCTAGCGGACGGCAAAGAAAATGGCCGTTAGGTGGTTCTTGTTCGTGGGCCACCCTCCCTCTTTGCCGTCTGCTAGCAGACGGCAAAGAGCTAGCTGATGGCAAACACAATCTTTGTCGTCCGCTCGTTCTTTGTTGTCGGCTTTCTGTAAGCTAATGGTAAAGACCTTCTTTGTCGTCAGCTAGCAGACGGCAAAGAGCTAGCTGACGCAAAGATCCTAATTCCAGTAGTGATTGAGATTTGGAAAATACATACGGGTCTGAATATAGCAGACCCGTTGACTAAGCCTCTTCCATGAGCAAAACATGATCAGCATCGAGACTCCATGGGTGTTATATTCATTACAATGTAATCTAGATTATTGACTCTAGTGCAAGTGGGAGACTAAAGGAAATATGCCCTAGAGGCAATAATAAAGTTGTTATTTTATATTTCCTTATTCATGATAAATGTTTATTATTCATGCTAGAATTGTATTGGTCGGAAACCTAAATACATGTGTGAATACATAGACAAACATTGTGTCCCTAGTGAGCCTCTACTTGACTAGCTCGTCGATCAAAGATGGTTAAGGTTTCCTGACCATGGACATGAGTTGTCATTTGATAACGGGATCACATCATTAGGACAATGATGTGATGGAAAAGACTCATCCGTTAGCTTAGCATATTGATCGTTCAGTTTTATTGCTATCGCTTTCTTCATGTCAAATACATATTCCTTCGACTATGAGATTATGCAACTCCCGAATACTGGAGGAATGCCTTGTGTGCTGTCAAACGTCACAACGTAACTAGGTGATCATAAAGATGCTCTACATGTATCGAGATTAGGATTTGTCACTCCGAGTATCAGAGAGGTATCTCTGGGCCCTCTCGGTAATGCACATCACAAGAAGCCTTGCAAGCAAAGTAACTAATGAGTTAGTCGCAGGATGATGTATTACGGAATGAGTAAAGAGACTTGCCGGTAACGAGATTGAACTAGGTATGAAGATACCAACGATCGAATCTCGGGCAAGTAACATACCAATGGACAAAAGGGAATAACGTATGTTGTCATAACGGTTCGACCGATAAAGATCTTCGTAGAATTTGTGGGAGCCAATATGAGCATCCAGGTTCCGCTACTGGTTATTGACCAGAGAGGTGTCTCGGTCATGTCTACATAGTTCTTGAACCCATAGAGTCCGCACCCTTAACATTCAATGACGATTTAGTATTATATGAGTTATGTGATTTGCTGACCGAATGTTGTTCGGAGTCTGATGTCGCTTGAAGTTACGTTGGTTTTTTCCCCAAAGAGGAAGGGATGATGCAGCATAGCGATGGTAGGTATTTCCCTCAGATATGAAACCAAGGTTATCGAACCAGTAGGAGAACCAAACAACACAGCGTAAACAGCCCCTTCACACAAATAACAACACCTCGCTACCCGACGTGTTAAAGGGGTTGTCAATCCCTTTCGGGGTACGACGCCTCAAGATAGGCAAAGGACGTGAGGTAAATTTTTAGATGAGATAAATAGATCGCAAAACAAATAAATTGTAGCAAGGTATTTTTGTATTTTGTAGTTTAAAGATCTGAAAATAAACGCAAGGAAAAAGTAGATCGCAAGGCAAATATATGAGAAAGAAGACCCGAGGGCCATAGGTTTCACTAGTGGCTTCTCTCAAGAAAAATAGCAAACGTTGGGTGAAAAAATTATTGTTGGGCAACTGATAGAACTTCAAATAATCATGATGATATCCAGGCAATGATCATTACATAGGCATCACGTCCAAGATTACTAGAACGACTCCTGCATGCATCTACTACTATTACTCCACACATCGACCGCTATCTAGCATGCATCTAGTGTATTAAGTTCATGGAAAAATGGAGTAATGCAATAAGAACGATGACATGATGTAGACAAGATACGTTTATCTATTGCGGCAGATATGGATCCCATCTTCTTGTCCTTAGTAGCAACGATACATACGTGTCGGTTCCCTTTCTGTCACTGGGATCAATCACCATAAGATCGAACCCACTATCGGGCACCTCTTCCCATTGCAAGATAAATAGATCAAGTTGGCCAAACAAAACCCAAGTATCGGAGAAGAAATACGAGTCTATAAGAGATCACGCACATAAGAGATCAAAGAACTCAAATAACTTTCATGGATATAAAAAGATATAAGTGATCATAAACTCGAAGTTCATCAGATCCCAACAAACACACCGCAAAAAGGACTTACGTCATATGGATCTCCAAGAGATCATTGTATTGATAATCAAGAGAGTGAGGAAGCCATCTAGCTACTAACTATGGACCTGAAGGTCTACAAAGAACTACTATCACATCATTGGAGAGGCACCAATGGAAGTGGTGAACCCCTCTGTGATGGTGTCTAGATTGGATCTTGGTGTTCTGGACTCGTTGGTGGCTGGATGCATATTTCGTTGACTCCCCTAGGGTTTCTAGAATATTGGGGTATTCATAGAGCAAAGAGTCGGTCCAGGGGGCACCCGAGGTGGGCACAACCCACCTGGGCGCGCCTGGGCCTCTAGCGCGCCCAGGTGGGTTGTCCCCTCCTCGAGACTCCCCCCTGGTGCAACTAGGGCCCGTTGTGTTCCTTCTGGCCCATAAAAAACATCATAAATTGGCATGGTATTTGGACCCCTTCTGATATTGATTTCCTATGATGTAAAAAACATGCAGAAAATAGCAACTGGCAGTTGGCACTATGTCAATAGGTTAGTACCAAAAAATGATATAAAATGACTATAAAATGATTATAAAACATCCAAGATTGATAATAAAACAGCATGGAATAGTCAAAAATTATAGATACGTTGGAGACATATCGGCATCCCCAAGCTTAACTCATGCTCGTCATCTAGTAGGTAAGTGATAAAACAGAATTTTTTATGTGGAGTGATGTTTATCATGTCATATCATATTCTTTTCTTCATAGCATGGACATTTGTACTTTTATGTGATTCAAAGCAATAGTCTAGTTTTGACATAATAATTTAGATACTCAAGCATATCAACAAGCAACCATGGCTTTCAAAATATCAATGCTAAAACAAGGTATCCCTAGCCCATCACGCTCAAACATTGATCCATTCATGAAACACACTCGAATATTAACTACACCCAATACTTAAGTACAATCATATTGTCCCCTAGTTGGTGCTTTTATAAGAGAGGATGGAGACTCAATTTCAAAAATAAAAATTGCATAAGTAAACGAAATCCCCTTCGCAGAGGGAAGTAGTGATTTGTAGAGGTGTCGGAGCTCAAAGCGAAAAATTAGAGATAAAAACATTTTGGGAGGTGTATCCATCCCACCAACGAAAACGACTTGGAGCATCCCAACACTTTCCATGCTAGATATATCATGGGCGGTTCCCAAACAGAAAATAAAGTTTATTCCTTTTTCCACCATAACTTTCACTTTCCATGGCTAGCCGTATCCACGGGTGCCCTCCATACCAACACTTTCCAAGGAATTTATTATTTGACAACATAAAGTAAATTCATTTTTGCATTTCGGGACTGGGCATCCCTAATACCTTTGCCTTACTCTCATGCAATGACA
Organism: Triticum aestivum; assembly: GCF_018294505.1. Classification (NCBI taxonomy): domain Eukaryota; kingdom Viridiplantae; phylum Streptophyta; class Magnoliopsida; order Poales; family Poaceae; genus Triticum; species Triticum aestivum. Next base: position 626,435,451 of record NC_057813.1, read on the forward strand.
AGTGAATAAACACTCGTCGTGAGAATAACACATCTAGCATGGAAAATATTAGCTACCCGTTACCGTTCCGCGAGCGAAACAAACACACAAAAGAGAAGTTCATTTTGAAAAGTAGCGATGGCACATGCAAATTTGCTTAGAACAGCAAAAGAATATAGCATATAGGTAGATATAGTGGACTCATGTGGCAAAACTAGTTTAAAGGATTTTGGATGCACAAGTAGAGGTCATACTTGGTGCAAAATGAAGGCTAGCAAAAAAATTGAGAAGTGACCAAGCAAGAAACGAATAATCTCATAAGCAAGATGTCGGTGTCAAAACCGGCGGATCTCGGGTAGGGGGTCCCGAACTGTGCGTCTAGGCGGATGGTAATAGGAGACGAGGGACACAATGTTTTTACCCAGGTTTGGGCCCTCTCGATGGAGGTAAAACCCTACTCCTGCTTGATTAATATTGATGATATGGGTAGTACAAGAGTAGATCTACCACGAGATCAGAGAGGCTAAACCCTAGAAGCTAGCCCATGGTATGATTGTTGTCCGTCCTACAGACTAAAACCCTCCGGTTTATATAGACATCGGAGAGGGCTAGGCTTACACAGAGTCGGTTACATTGGGAGGAGATCTACATATTCATATCGCCAAGCTTGCCTTCCACGCCAAGGAAAGTCCCATCCGTACACAGGACGAAGTCTTCAATCTTGTATCTTCATAGTCCAGGAGTCTAGCCAAAGTTTATAGTCCGATCATCCGGACACCCCCTAATCCGGGACTCCCTTAGTAGCCCCTGAACCAGGCCTCAATGATGACGAGTCCGGCGTGCTGATTGTCTTCGGCATTGCAAGGCGGATTCCTCCTCCGAATACTTCATAGAAGATTTTGAACACAAGGATAGTGTCCGGCTCTGCAAAATAAGTTCCACATACCACCGTAGAGAGAATAATGTTTGTATAAATCTAATCTGCTGACGTATTTTGCAGCGTGACATCATGCCACGGCCAAGCCTTTATTCAAATCGTTTTACTGTCCCACCTCAGCGCGTTTAGCGAGGCGATTTCCTTGGCACGTCTTGTCAAAGCAGAGATCGTGTCCCTTTATTCCGGGATTCTCATCAACACGGGCATGGGTAACCCAATCGTGCATGTTGGTATGTATTCTCAATCGAAGGCGAGTCGCAAACAGTCACGGGGAGGGCTCTTGGTATTCAACCTCTTTATAAAGAGACCAAGGCTCGACTCCTTTCTTTCAATCTCAATCAAATCCGCCTCTTACCTTGAGTTCCAACACCCAAAGCTTCAGATTCAGGCACTTCGGACTTCCGACGATGTCTGGCTCCGACCTTCAAGGCCGTTGGATGCCTTCCTCCGTTACGGAAGAAGATGTGTTAAAGTTAAGAGATGTCAGGTATCTAACTGGCGAAATCTCGCATAGGCTGCCTGCTCAAGGGCAGGTCATTCCCACTCCCAAGCCTGGTGAGAGCGTGGTGTTCGCGTCTCACTTCCTTCAGGGGCTAAGCTTCCCGATTGACCCCTTCGTGAGGGGGCTCATGTTTTATTACGGGCTGGAATTTCACGACTTAGCTCCGGAGTCCATCCTCCATATCTCATCGTTCATTGTCGTGTACGAGGCCTTCCTCCATATTACTCCTCACTTCGGATTGTGGCTCAAAACCTTCAAAGTAGAGCCGAAGATGATCGAGGGGCAGCACGCGGAGTGCGGAGGTGCTGTTATAAGCAAGATTGCCGACGCTCCATGGCCCGAGGGCTCTTTTCAAGAGGAGTTCGGCTCGTGGCAACAAGAGTGGTTTTATATCACAGCTCCTAGGGGCGCCAAATGGGTGGCGCCACTTGCCTTTTGCTCGGGTCCCCCACCATAGCTAGCATCATGGGTCAATAAAGGGCTTAACTGGGGGCCGTCCAAGGACGTGCCCTTGTTGCAGGGCCGCGTTCGAGATCTCCTAGAAAGAGATATCAATCTGGCCGTAGTGATGCAGGTTATGTTGATTCGCCGCATCCTGCCCTGCAAACGCCGCCCCCTCCGCTTGTGGGAGTTTAATCCGGAAGGACCACGAGCCCTCCAACATTTTGTGGGCTTGACGCCCATGGAGATATACAAATTGTTCTTCGGATCACAAGCAATGTGTCCGGACTCGTCCAAGGATGCAGGTCTGAGCTGCAATCGTCCGGATACTCAAGTAAGTAGCCCTGTACCCGGACACGCTATCCGTATATTTATCATAAAATTGCCCTTAAAAGAGTTGTCCCTTAAACAGGAGTGGATAGCAAAAGCAAAGCTAATCAGGTGTCCGACCCCCCTCCCTGAGACTACGCCAGATCCCGTGTTAACCAGGATGCTTGAGGTTGCGCCTTTGGAAGAAGGCGAAGAGGGGAACAAGGAAGCTACCACCTCCCCGAAGGAGGCTGTCAGGAAAGGAGGAATCGAGAATTCCTCTAACCAGGGGAAGAAGAGGACCGCCTCTGAAGACCCGGAGGCCATGGCCTCAAAGCGGGGGAAGAAATCTTCGTCAGAGGGTGCGGCGCCGGGAGGTGCCTCGGTCGCATTGCGTCACCAAGGGGATCAACTCTCCACCGAGCCGTAAGTAAAGAGGGGGGTTTTAAAATGAGACATATCCCCGTTCTATTTCTCAGGAAGATAACCGAAATTTTACCTTGTAGTTCGGATCTCCGCCCTTCTCAGCAGAGCTCATCTTCAGGGGATCTTCGTCCGGAGATGATGGAGAGCGGAACGCCTCCCCCTACCGTACCGCCTTGCGAGGCGGGCGACCCTGAGGTGTCGTCACGGAGGGTTTCTCCGAATCCGGCAGGGCCAGAAGGCAGTCATATGGCCCCCCAAGGCCCTTCGTTTCCGGCCTTCGAAGAAGGCCATCGGACGAGTCCGGCACCGTCCGGTGCGCGGTCGGAGGAGCTGAAGGATATGCTCGGGCGAGTGTCTATCTCAGAGGAACACCGTGCGTTGATGGATATGGTGATTAGAAGGATTTCATCCGCGGAGAGCGGGTTGTACGAGGCCGTCAGGAGTTTACTGACGGGTTTTGAGGTACGTGAAACGATGTACCTTTTGACAGATCCGCATATTTAAGATGCGCCCTGTATAGATAGTATCCCCTGAGACTCGGTGTGTTGTCAAAAAGGACGGCGCACCGAGGATCATAATCCCAGGTATAATATTGCGCATTTCCTATGTAGGTGGCGAAGTGTCCGGTGGCTGGCCGGACTGATGAATTTGCCGAGCTAAAGCAGCAACTTGATGTGGCAAATGCCGACATCGCGCTTGTCAACAAGCGGCTTGACGAGGCACAAGGTATATAATTTCTCCGAAGACACCTGGTAAGAGGAGCTTGATGCCCGTACCTTACAACATATGTGCTTGATGCAGATGGTGCCGCTGCCATGGAGAACCTTCAGGCGGAACTTGCCCGAGCCAAGGAGCAGGCCAGGAAAAGCGATGCGGCAGCCTTAAAGGCGACTAAAGAGCTGAAAGCCGAACAGGCTGCTCACTGCCAAAGCAAGAAGGAAATGGCCTAAATGGCTGTAAAGTTGAAGAATGCTGCCGACCGCTGCAAGCTTCTTGAAAAAGAAGATCGGGTGGCACAGAAGGACCTAGAGAAGGTCACTACCGAGGCCAAGGATACTCGCTCTATGATGAGAGCTATGAAGGAGGAGCTACGTCAGGCCGGAGATATCACGGCTGGAAAGCCCTATATGCTGCGGATGAAGTTCGTGGATCCTAAATATGCTCCGTTGGACCGGAAGTGGAGTGCGACAAACACTTATATGGACTTGGCGGCGAGTGCCGCGGACGCGGCCAATCACTTCCGTGATCAAACTGACCACGAAGTGGAAAAGCTTTTTTGGTCGCAGTTCCACAATCTAGAGCGCCCACTTTCAGTATCCGATCGTTTGGCCGCATGGGCAGAGCTGAATAGGTTATCCGGACTCGCCATGAAGCATGTCGTGAGTCATCTGTGGCCGAAAAGGCCCGAGCCGAAGAGTTATTTTAGCTTGGTGCAGCAGTTCCTCGGTGCGGTGCCACATATTAATGTAATGAAGAGGTCAGTGTGCATAGAGGGTGCACAGATGGCTCTTGCCCGGGTCAAGACATACTGGGCGGATATGAAGGCCAGTGCTGTTGCATCCCAAGATTCGGACGAAAGCCGATTACCTGCCGAGCACTATTTTCAGGAAGTTCTGCAGGGCGCTCGTTTAATAGAGACGCAGTGCTCGAAGGATGTTATGTTCGAATAACATGTATCATTGTAAAACAATGTTTCGATGGAATATAAAAGCTTTTTATACTTGTGCTTTCAAGAATTAGAATACCTCCTATGCGGCCGTTAATGTATATGTGTATATAACCTGAAAGATAGCAGTCTTCGGCTTCAGCCCCCACGCATATAATGCGGGGGTGTTCGCAGAAGGCGCATTTTCACACTTGATCCAACGTCTTGGTCCTATAAAGGAGGTGATAGCGCAGCGAACTAGGCAACCGGACTATAATGCTTTATCACTTTCACCTAGCCATAGGAGTTTGACAGTGGGGCTACTATATAGCCCCTAGGGGCACCGCGCTCGCCCGAATTCGGGGCGCGTGTGTGCCTGACCGGGAAACGGCCCTTCGCTAATGCGGAGGAATCCTAAAGATTCCGGCGGGTCATCGAGTGGTTGACTAGTCTCATGCTAGATCATGACAGTCAGTTTTCGGCTTTCTCTACTGAGGTGCTCGCCTGGCCGAACCGGGGCACAATCGCAGTAGTTCTCCTGGTGCCGCCTTAGCCAATAGAGCGGAACGTAAGGTAGCAAAACACAGGAGCCGGGCAAACCCAACATTTGACCAAAGATATGATTCGGAGCTAATGCATATAAGGCCAAACTCGCGACGCCGAACACTCCCTAAGGTATTCGGTCTTTATGAAAACGGGCTGAACAACGCCCTTGGTAAGAAGCCCCTGGTGTCCAGGTACGCGCAAAATTCTGATGTGGCCACATGCCAAGACGCCAGCCTCCTCCTCGGTTATAAAAAGAAACCGGGGATGTTATCAACAAGAGACAGTAAAAAAGGTTTATGCAGGGTCTTAATCTAAAAAGAATCCTTGGAACGGGTCCCTACTGCACGTCTGCGCCTGTGTCCCCGTTGTGCCGTATCCTGGACGGGTGTAACAAGGTGCTCATCTGTAAAAGAGAGGAACTTAGTTGAAAACAATCGTGCGAAAATCTATGTTATATTAAATAAACAAAGTATAATTCGGGAAATGGGTAGAATTGAGCTTTATTGTCTCTTATTGTATATGCGCGGAGCCCCTTGTACGGGGGTATGCGGCTATTAAGCCCATGTATGTTTACGCCGGACTCGTCAAGCCATGTCTGGGGTCTGAACGACCTGTTTAGGTGTTTTGGTTAGTGAAGACGGTTTAGTGTGTGGCTGTCGAGGCAGCTGCACAGTCTTCCGCGCTCGAGGAACACTCGATATTTCTCTTTAATGAGATGATGCCTCGCGGACCGGGCATTTTAAGCATAAGGGATGCATAATGTGGTATTGCGTTAAAGCGGGCGAAAGCTTCGCGTCCCAGTAGTGCTTGATAGCTACTTGTAAATGGGGCGATGTGAAAGGTTAGCTTTTCGCGGCGGAAGTTGTCGGGGAAGCCAAACACAACTTCTAGCAGGAGAGAACCCGTACAATGGGTATCTGGGCCTGGCGTTACCCCTTGAAAGGAAGTGTTGCCGTGGCGAATTGTTGTTGGGTTTATCCCCATTTTGCAGACTGTGTCCTGATACAGCAGGTTTAGATCATTGCCGCCGTCCATTAGGACTTGTGTAAAGTGCAGTCCGTCAGTTATCGGATCTAATACCAAGGCAGTCCAGCCTGCGTTCCGGATACTTCTAGAGTAATCCTGATGGTCGAAGGTGATTGGTTGTAACAACCAGTGGCGGGACTCTTCTGGGACAGGCCGTATAGCGCGTATCTCTATAGGCACCACTCTGTTTTTCCCTTTTGTCACATGAAGTGAGTTTACTGTTTTGACTTCTTGTGTGAACTTCTTTTGTTCTCCGGTGCTCTGCTTGTGGGGTTCGTCATCGTCCACGCTTGTTATGTCGAGCCCCTTGTGTTCGGCGTTGAGTTTGCCGGATTGCTTGAAGACCCAACAATCTCTGTGGGTATGGTTTGCAGGCTTCCCGGGAGTACTGTGGATTTGGCATATTTTGTCCAAGATTTTGTTTAGGTTAGATAGCTCATCCCTGTTATCCTTGAGGGGCGGCTTTTTCTGATTCTGCCGAGAGCTTTTGAATCTGGCATTGACTGTCATGCTCTTCGGGCTGTTTCCCTTGGTCTGGCGCTGGTCCTTTTTACGTCGCGGTTTCCCGTTTCCATCCCAAACTTCGGATGTACTTGGGTCACTGGTGCTGCTTCTTGCCAACCAGCTATCCTCTCCTGCGCAAAAGCAGGTCATGAGGCTTGTTAATGCGGCCATTCTTCTTGGCTTTTCTTGGCCGAGGTGTCTGGCGAGCCATTCGTCTCGAACGCTGTGTTTGAAAGCTGTTAAGGCTTCGGCGTCCGGATCGTCGACTATCTGGTTCTTTTTAGTAAGAAATATGTTCCAGAGTTTCCGGGCTGACTCTCCGGGTTGTTGAGTTATATGACTTAGATCATCTGCATCCGGAAGTCAGACATAGGTCCCTTGAAAATTTTCTCGAAAAGCATCCTCGAGCTCTTCCCAACTTCCGATGGTGTTTTCGGGAAGGCTTTTAAGCCAATGCCGGGCTGGCCCTTTGAGCTTGAGGGGTAAGTATTTTATGGCGTGGAGGTCATCTCCTCTAGCCATGTGTATGTGGAGGATATAATCCTCAGTCCAGACTCCAGGGTTTGTTGTTCTGTCGTATGCCTCTATGTTTACGGGCTTGAATCCCGCTGGAAATTCATGGTCCAGCACCTCATCGGTGAAACATAGGGGGGTGCGGCACCCCTATATTTGGGTGTGTCGTGATGTTTGGATACTTGTTGCATTGCATTGCTTACTAGAGCTTGCTTTCTTGGCCCGTAGATAGATCTGGCTTGGCCGTCTTTTTGATGCGAATCCTTGTGCGGATCGCATGCCGGCTTGAGTGTGGCGCCCCTTGCGGCTCTATGTTGGCCATGGGGTTGTTTATCCGAGCGGGTGTCTTCTTTATTTTTTGATTGCGGGGGCTCTAAGGCCTCCTCATCAAATTCCGGCAGTAATTTCCGCTTCGGGTAGCTCTTTGTGTGACGACTGTCACCGTACTTGTCTGCGGTGTTGAGTACTTTGCCCCATCTAATTTTGAGTGCATCTTCTGCTGTTTTGAGCTTCTGCTTCTGCTTTTTCAGGCTACGCGCAGTGGCGACGAGCCTTTTGTGGAGGTTCTTCCGCTCCAGCAACTTGCCCGGCGTGAGGTCGTCCGGACTATTATCTTCACCGGGGACGGGTTGTTCGGTTTGTTTACCCAAATTGCCCTGTTTGGACGGTTGCTCGATGGCATGTTCGTCGTCCGCCGGTTCGCCCTGCTCTGTGGTTAGGTCTCTGTCGAGGTGGGGTTTGGCGCGGCGCTTATGCCGCCGCCTTGATTGCTTTTCGAGGGAACGATCCCTCGTTGCGTCCCTTTGTTCCTCGTTGCTGCTTCTTTTAGGTGTGTCCACCATGTATACATCATGAGATGAGGTGGTTGTCCAGTGCCCTATAGGCGCTGATTCCTGTTCGTCTCCTGCATCGTCGTCCATACCGTCGATGTCTTCGGAGTCGAAATCGAGCATGTCGGTCAAATCATCGACAGTGGCTACAAAGTGGGTGGTGTGTGGGCTTTGAATTTCTTCGTCATCCCATCCCAACCTTGTTGACCATAGTCCGGCCAGGGCTCTCCTGATAAAGAGAGAGACTTTAGTGAATTCAGGATGTCGCCGAAGGGCGAGTGCTGAAAGATGTCCGCGGCGGCGAACTCCATGATCGGCACCCAATCGGGTTCGATCGGCATGGGCGCAGGAGGTTCGGCGTACGGATAGGAGTCCGGCACCTTGGAGTCGCGAGCTTCGCAAAGGACAAGACTGGTGTTCGGCTGTAGAGATTGCAGCCACCGAGGCGGTGTCCAACCACCCGTCCTCGATCGGCGCAGTCGGCTCCTAACTAAGGGTCGGAGCGGACACTAAGGCGGCCTCCTGGGCACTGTTTGGTGGCAGAGCTAGATCATGCCCATCGTGACAGTGCGGCGCGCTCGGCTGTGGCTCGAACCTATCGAAGATCAAGTCTCCGCGGATGCCAGTCGTGTAGTTCAAACTTCCAAATCTGACCTGATGGACAGGGGCGTAGCTTTCAATCTGCTCCAGATGGCCAAGCGAATTGGCCCGCAGTGCAAAGCCGCCGAATACGAAGATCTGTCCGGGGAGAAAAGTCTCACCCTGGACCGCGTCGTTGTTGATGATCGGAGGAGCCATCGGGCCTAAAGATGACGACACAGAGGAACTCTCAATGAAAGCACCAATGTCGGTGTCAAAACCGGCGGATCTCGGGTAGGGGGGTCCCGAACTGTGCGTCTAGGCGGATGGTAACAGGGGACGAGGGACATGATGTTTTTACCCAAGTTCGGGCCCTCTCGATGGAGGTAAAACCCTACTCCTGCTTGATTAATATTGATGATATGGGTAGTACAAGAGTAGATCTACCACGAGATCAGAGAGGCTAAACCCTAGAAGCTAGCCCATGGTATGATTGTTGTTCGTCCTACGGACTAAAACCCTCCGGTTTATATAGACACCGGAGAGGGCTAGGGTTACACAGAGTCGGTTGCAATGGGAGGATATCTACATATTCGTATCGCCAATCTTTCCTTCCACGCCAAGGAAAGTCCCATCCGGACACGGGACGAAGTCTTCAATCTTGTATCTTCATAGTCCAAGAGTCCGGCCAAAGGTTATAGTCCAGTCATCCGGACACCCCCTAATCCGGGACTCCCTCACAAGTATTAAGCATAATTAACACCAAATAATGCACCACAAGTAGGATATAATTTTCATTGCATGATTATTGACTTTCTTGCATGTATAAGGATTTACAAACCTTAACACCAATATTCTTACTAGAGCACAATTACTCACCAACATGACTCACATATCACATCATCATATCTCAAAACTATTACTAAGAATCAAGTTTATTTTGTCCAATGATCTTCATGACATATATTTTTTCTTTCTTTCTTTATCCTTCTTGGTTATCTATCACTTTGGGACTAATTTTCATGTGTTGCTTTTCATAAGCTCAAACAAATATAAGTGAAGATCATGAGCATAACATATTTTCTTTCTCTAAAAATAATTTAAGTGAAGCAAGAGAGAATTTCTTCAAAATTTTACTAACTCTCAAATAAATCTAAGTGAAGCAAGAGAGCATTTCTTCAAAAATACTAAGCACGCTATGCTCAAAAAGATATAAGTGAAGCACTAGAGCAAGTCCATTGCTCATAAAAATTTAAGTGAAGCATAGAGAGAAATTCTAACAAGTCATGACATAATTCTGGCTCTCTAAAATAGGTGTGTCCAGCAAGGATTGATGACTTAAAACACAAAATAAAACAAGCAAAGACACATATCATACAAGACGCTCCAAGCAAAACACATATCATGTGACAATAAAAATATTAGTCTCGAGTAAAATACCGATGGTCGTTAGAAGAAAGAGGGAATGCCACTCGGGGGCATCCCCAAGCTTAGTTGGTTTCTCATTCTTTGATAATAGCTTGGGATGCCGGGGCATCCCCAAGCTTAGTCTCTTCTATCCTTCTTTCATCCATCATAAGATAACCCAAAACTTGAAAACTTCAATCACACAAAACTCAACAAAACCCTTGTGAGATCCGTTAGTAAAAGAAAGCAAACCACTACTATAAGTGATGTGTCAAACCAATTCTTATTTTGTTTTTGTATTATATCTACTGTATTCCAACTTTTCTATGGCAAAAACTCATCAAAGAAAACCATAGAGCCATCAAAATAAGCACACAACACAAACAAAACAGAATCTGTCAAAACTGAACATTCTGTAGTAATCTGGAACTTTTCGAATACTTCTTTAACTCCAAAATTCTACCAAATTAGGAAGACCAGAATAATTTGTACATTAATCTTCTGCAAAAAGAATCAGGGAAAAATCTCATTTCTGTGAGTTATGATAATTATTTTTGTGAGCACAAAGTTTATGTCTTTTTCAGCAAGATCAAACAACTATCACCCCGGAAGATCCTAAAGTCTTTACTTGGCACAAACACTAATTAAACAAAAAACACAATCATAACAGTAGAATAATTGTTCTAACACTCAAGGACAAAAAGCAAAAAAGCAAAAATAAATTTTATTCATTGGGTTGCCTCCCAACAAGTGCTATCGTTTTACACCTCTAGCTAGGCATAAGATTTTATTGATGCTCACAAGAAAGATAATAATTTGAACACAAGGAGAGCATCATAAATCACGTGACAAACACATTTAAGTCTAACATACTGCATTTTATAGGAAAACAAATTCTCAAGACAAGCAATTTCTAGCATATGCAAAGAAGAAAGAAACAATAGCAATCTCAACATAATGAGAGGAAATTTAGTAACATGAAAATTTCTACGACCACATTTTCCTCTATCATAATAATTACATGTAGGATTGTACTCAAAATCAACAATATAGCTATCACATAACATATTCTCAACACGGTCCACATGCATGCGAAGTTGACACTCTTCCAAAATAGTGGCATTAACATTAACTAAAGTCATGACCTCTCCAAACCCACTTTTATCAAAAATTTCATAAGATTGAATATTCTCCAAAGTAGTGGGATCTAAAGTTGACACTCTTCCAAACCCACTTTCAATATTATTGCAAACACTATTATCAATCTCATATTCATCACGGGGCTTAAATAAATTTTCAAGATCATAAGAAGAAGAACCCCAATCATGATCATTGCAATAGGTAGTGGACATAGCAAAATTAGCATCCCCAAGCTTGGGGTTCTGCATATCATTAGCACAATTGACATTAATAGAATTTATATTAAAATCATTTCAATCATGCTTTTCATTCAAAGAGCTATCATGAATCACTTCATAAATTTCTTCGTCACAATTTTCAGATTCATGAACGTCAAGCAAGACTTCATAAAGATAATCTAGTGTACTCAAATCACTAGCAATTTGTTCATGATAATTGGATCTCTTAAAAGATTAGCAAGTGTACGAGGATCCATATCAAGAGATATTTAGCAAACAAATATGCAAGCAAATAGAAGACACATGGCACACAAGCAAAGGAGAGATCTGGCGAGAAAATGACGAACGAACAAAGAGAGGCGAATAAAACGGCAAAAAAATTGTGAAGTGGGGGAGAGGAAAATGAGAGGCAAATGGCAAACAATGTAAATTGTAAGGAGATGAGATTTGTGATTAGGAACCTGGTTATGTTGAAGATCCTCCCCGGCAACGGCGCTAGAAGGCACGTTGATGGGAGGCTATCTTGACGTGATTCTCCCCGGCAACGGCACCAGAATTTCCTTTTGATGTCGCTTGAAGCTACGTCGGTTTTTCCCCCAAAGAGGAAGGGATGATGCAGCACAGCGGTGGTAGGTATTTCTCTCAGATATGAAACCAATGTTATTGAACCAGTAGGAGAACCAAGCAACACAACGTAAACAGCCCTTGCGAACAAATAACAACACCTTGCAACCTGACGTGTTAAAGGGGTTGTCAATCCCTTTCGAGGTACGGCGCCTCAAGATAGGCAAAGGACGTGAGGTAAATTTGTAGATGAGATAAATAGATTGCGGAACAAATAAATTGTAGCAAGGTATTTTTGTATTTTTTTAGTTTAATACATCTGAAAATAAACGCAAGTAAAAAGTAGATCGCAAGGCAAATATATGAGAAAGAAGACCCGGGGGCCGTAGGTTTCACTAGTGGCTTCTCTCGAGAAAAATAGCAAACGGTGGGTGAACAAATTACTGTTGGGCAATTGATAGAACTTCAAATAATCATGACGATATCCAGGCAATGATCATTACATAGGCATCACGTCCAAGATTAGTAGACCAACTCCTGCATGCATCTACTACTATTACTCCACACATCGACCACTATCCAGCATGCATCTAGTGTATTAAGTTCATGGAAAAATGGAGTAATGCGATAAGAACGATGACATGATGTAGACAAGATACGTTTATCTATTGCGGCAGATATGGATCCCATCTTTTTATCCTTAGTAGCAACGATACATACGTGTCGGTTCCCTTTCTGTCACTGGGATCAAGCACCGTAAGATCGAACCCACTACCGGGCACCTCTTCCCATTGCAAGATAAATAGATCAAGTTGGCCAAACAAAACCCAAGTATCAAAGAAGAAATACGAGGCTATAAGAGATCACGCATATAAGAGATCAAAGAACTCAAATAACTTTCATGGATATAAAAAGATATAACTGATCATAAACTCGAAGTTCATCAGATCCCAACAAACACACCGCAAAAAGGACTTACATCATATTGATCTCCAAGAGATCATTGTATTGACAATCAAGAGAGAGAGAGGAAGCCATCTAGCTACTAAGTACGTACCCGAAGGTCTACAAAGAACTACTCACGCATCATCGGAGAGGCACCAATGGAAGTTGTGAACCCCTCCATGATGGTGTCTAGATTGGATCTCGGTGTTCTGAACTCTGCGGCGACTGGATTAATATTTCATTGACTCCCCTAGGGTTTCTGGAATATTGGGGTATTTATGGAGCAAAGAGTCGGTCCAGGGGGCACCCGAGGTGGGCACAACCCACCTGGGCGCACCCAGGTGGGTTGTCCCCTCCGCGGGACTCCCCCCAGGTGCAACCAGGGCCCGTTGTGTTCCTTCTGGCCCATAAAAAAATCATCGTAAATTGGCGTGGTATTTGGACCCCTTCTGATATTGATGTCCTGCGATGTAAAAAACATGCAGAAAACAGCAACTGGCACTTGGCACTATGTCAATAGGTTAATACCAAAAAATTATATAAAATGACTATAAAATGATTATAAAACATCCAAGATTGATAATAAAACAGCACGGAATAGTCAAAAATTATAGATATGTTGGAGACGTATCAGAGTCCCGGATGAAATCACGGACATAACGAGGAGTCTCGAAATGGTCGAGAGGTAAAGATTGATATATAGGATGATAATATTCGGACAGCGGAAGTGTTCCGGATAGTATCGGGTATTTATCGAAGTACCGGGGGGTTAGCGGAACCCCGGGGGAAAGATATGGGCCATAAGAGGAGA
>NC_057813.1:626448961-626460981 GCF_018294505.1 Triticum aestivum
AGGGACGTCATCTACTTCCTCGACACCTTGCTGGATCAAGAAGGCGAGGGACGTCATCGCACTAAACGTGTGCAGAACTCGGAGGTGTCGTACATTCGGTACTCGATCAGTAGAGCTCAAAGAAAGTTTGACTACATCTACCATGTTGTGAAACGCTTCCGCTTTCGGTCTACGAGGGTACGTGGACACACTCTTTCCCCCTCGTTGCTATGCATCTTCTAGATAGGTCTTGCGTGAGCGTAGGAATTTTTTTGAAATTTCATGCTACGTTTCCCAACACTTACTAGGGACACGGTATTTGTTTGTATCCACACATGTATTTAAGTTTCCAATCAATACAATTCTAGCATGAATAATAAGCCTTTATCATGAATAAGTAAATATAAAATAACAACTTTATTATTGTATCTAGGGCATATTTCCTTCAATTTGAAGATCTTATTAGCTCATAGGAGGTGACCCATCTAGAAGAAGTGGTTAGTGAACTATAGACCCGTGTAGAATGTTTAAATCGGGCAGGCCAATTTGGATGGGCTCTACAATAGGCCCAAGAAGTGGACCATTTGCGGATTCTCAGATGCAGCAGAGTTGTGAGAGCCAACCAGGGATAGTGTTAGACCACCGTGATTGACCATGTTTGGGAGATCCGCTGGATTCTCTTCTTGCATAGGCTCCACTAGATCTTGCATCTCTAAGAACTTACCCTGATGAAGTTCCACATCAATTTGTGGATTTTGCTGGGGCAGAGCCCAATGGCCCCAGCTAGGCATGTCCATATCCTCATCTCCTTCCTGCTCCCAGTTATCAGTGATGGGTTGTTGTAGCACAAGCTCCAAATTGGGATGATCATTGGCCTGATTGAGATCTGGAATGTCGGCATTGTGAGTATCATCATGCTCATGATGTTGTAGTGGACCAATAAAGTGATTGTGCTGGTTAGCATGGAAATGAGCTTGCTGAGGTATTGAGTGAGGGTTCTCATTGGGGGGAACATGATCTTCATCTAGTGCTTCTGCATCAAGCATCCTCTGTTGAAAGATAACCATTGGGACAGTGTGCGGACCTGACTAAAATTCTTCCCCTTCTCCAATCACTAGGCTGGCTAGAATGTGCCTAAGTTCCTCAACTCTAACCTTACCATGAGATTAGCATGGGTACTTTTAACTCTGTCCCACTCAACCAGGCGCCCAAAACCCCTGACTGCGTTTCAATTTCATGCATACATCGTTTGTCAAAGGGGAAACCACACAGAAGTAGCCAAAATTCCCTGTCCAATACGAGCTTCCTCCAATTCAGTCCCTCGTTATGCTTTTGGAAGATGACATATACATCCGTGAAAACGTGTGGACTGCTCATCTCGATCAAAGACGCTATCCACTATAACATAAGTTTGGCCGAAAGGACACAAACTGATTTCAGAGAAGTTTCATATGCTTGACACTAGTAAGGAAACTGCCAGAACCTTTCTAATCCTATTGAAAGTCACCAGAAGATTTGGCATAGGGACGATGGTGGCACTCGTCCAGTTCTTGTGCGTTGGAACCACCGCCCCTGCCACTACCTGAACCCTAGCGGGCCTTCCTTCCACACCAATGCGCTGGTGGTTCGGGGGAATAAACAGAGTAGGATCAAAAGGAAAGGTTGCCATGGTCGATAATGCCGGTGAGTGAGTGGTGGATTGAGGATTAGGTGGTGTTCAAAGACGAGGCGAGATTTGGAGTGTGGAGGCGCAGGGAAGGCTGGTGTTGGAAGCTGGAGCAGCAACGTTATAGCAAGTACCTACCCGGCTAGGTGATAGCGAGGAAGGAGCCGCTTGATTAGACTTTAATCGCACATTGACTGCCGGCCGTGTGCTTTGACTCGTGGGAACAACTCCAGGTGAGATGGGCTGATAGTTGGATGATGGCGTCGGGTTGTTGGTGGGCTAAACCATGGGGAGCCGACCCAGTGAGTAGCAGTCCCAGACAATGTGGCCCCACCATTTACACTTGTGACACTTAATCTTGTTCATGCATGTTGGCCAAAGATGGCCCGATGAGAGGCATCAGACATAATAAAGCTTCTCAGAATGGTTGGGCTGGGTGGGGGTAGTCTTGGGCTGCGAGGGTCCGCAGGTTTGAATATCCGAACTTCCCGCCTCAATAGTAATTGATGTAGCATGCAAGAGTCCATCACACACCAAATTAAAATCCCCATGAGCATCACGAGTTTGAAAAACCGTGGATTTAGGATCAGATCTAGCAGGATCATGTTAAGATGCAGGGGTATTAAGGGCCTAAGCATAGGATTTACGCGGATGTCTGTGGAAGATATGGGTCCATTCGTCTTCTTTCTCTTGGAGGCGTCGATCTAGTTCATAACAAGAGTTTGGACCACCACTACCCCACAATAGCAGGTAGAGATTAAACTCAGGGACAGAGATGTGACCTCCTTTGATAATAGAGAGTAACCCACTTCTTAGGATGAAACTGAGAATTTGAAGGACCAATTGTAGTTGTTGAACTTTATAGAGTGAGGCTCTACTACCAAAGCAAGATAGGAGAACCGTACCAGTTGATTCAGGTGTGAGCTTGATCTTGGATCTCGTGAATTTATCCACCAGGTGAAACTCAGCGTGATCCATATCATCGGCTTTGGTACAGACTCCCCACTTTCTCCATATTTCTTCCTCGAACGCACGACCAACTTCGAACTTGAGATCCGCAAGAGACATGGCGAGATTAGGTGGTCGGTGTCACCGGAGTGGTGGAGCACCGGGAATTCTTTTGGTGTCCACCATGGCCGGAGTGGCCAACGGCGGGGGCGAGAGGCGAGAGGCAGGGAGAGCCAATCAGCTCACTGTTGTGTACGTGCGTGACGGGCGTACTGCTAACCCACCTTCATTCATAAAGCCTTTTCCCTTGATAGTTGATTTATTTACTTGTTCAAGGTATGCATTGCTTTGTATGGGGGAAATTACTCAAACTATAGTTAAGGGTGAGAAAATTATTGAAGGATGGTTATATTTTGTTCTTGCTTCAAAGATATGAATTTATACCAATCTCGGCAACACATTAATATGAACGCATTTTTAAATTGCCAAATTAAAATAAAAGAGCATTCCTCTATTTTCTGTCTCCATTCCTTGGAAGACCTGTATGTTTGGACACCACTTTACCTTCCAAGTCATAGAAAGAAATTGTTCACATTTGTGTTTTTTTTTTTGCGAGAAACACATTTGTGTTGTTTAGAAGTACATGTGATTTTTGAACTGCAGTGCGCATGCATGTACCCAAGAAGTACATGCCATGATATTGAAAGGAAGTGCTCAAACCCACGTAAAAGCATAGGCTATTCAATTTGTGTGGTGTTTGTAAGACACTTGGATAATTAAATGAAGTCGGAGAGGGAGCTCTCTTTGTAAAAAGAAAAGTATATTGATATGTCATTCGGCGCCTTAGTTTGAGGAGTTGTACTTGAAAATATTGTGATGGATAAATGGGTCATGTCAATTTCATATAGTGTGTTGCATCTTACTTCTTTACTATTTAAACTATTATTATCAACTGATGACAAACGGGTTTCTATTCATATGTATTGTCATCATTAAGATCGAATGCAAGCATATTTAGGTCAAGCGCATGCATCAGCCCTAAAAATAAAGGCAACCATTTTCAATGCAGGTCAATACACAAATTCAGGAGATGAATGGTGATATTGAGATGGAACATTTTTATTTATTTTTCAAAGTTGCTTTTTTAATGAAGTGCATCATAGGTCCTTAAACTATTTTAGAGGTGCCACATAGGTCCTCGAACTATGAAAACTGTCATTTAGGTCCTCAAAGTGCAATATATGTGCCATCCATATCCTCAAACTATTTCAAATGTGTCACATAGGTACTTGAACTATTTCAGAAGTGTCACATACATACACACTTATTGCACTTCAAGGATTTTCGAGGACCTAGATAACATTTTTCATAGTTTGAGGACCTACCTGACATCTTCGAAATAGTTCGAGGACCTAGGATGCACTTCACTCTTTTTTTTTCAACATGCACTGGTGTATCTTTTCTTTAAGCAATTCATTAGTAGCAAGTTCCCCCATGATCCAAAATAACATGAGAGAGTATATGTTGCAGAATTTAAATAAACTTTTTGGGGGTTAATCAGTTAGTAGGTCAATGACAAGTTGCATGCAAAGATGTCCATGGACAACCCAAGATCCTATAGTAAAGTGGGGACGCCAAGTGGGGAATTAACCCTCGCAAAAGAAAAGAAAAAAGGAAAGAAGAAAGACCGAGTATGCATGGATGTGACAGAAACTTTGCAAGCGAGGGAGAGACAGGCTGGGCCCCACACATACATGCACATGTGATATATATCGGGCCATTGAGCTGTGCCATGCAAATGTGATATATATCTTCCGAAATGTTAATTTGATTCTTTTCTTTTTTGCAGTGCTTTCATTTTCTTCTTCTTTTTTGATAAAGAGGATCACTCCCCTCTGATTTCAGTTATCAGAAACCAATGCATGCACATAAGCTTACAACTAGCTAGTCACTAGTAGAAAAAGGACCTAATATGAGACACATTAGTGCCGGTTTGATTTTGAGCCGGCACTAATGTGTCCGATAGTGCCGGTTCCAATGGCTAGCCGGCCATTCTCATTAGTACCGGTTCGTGTCGAATCTTTAGCACCGGTTCGTGCCACGAACCGGTACTAAAGAGGATGGTGGCAGGGTGTTGTCAATCTAGGGCCCCTCCAACACCTTTAGTACCGGTTCGTGCCACGAACCGGTACTATAGGTCGACCTACATAAACCCTTCGTCCAGCCGAGCCACTCTGTTCTTCCCCTTTCCCCTCACATCCTCTGTTCTTCCCCTCTCTTCCTCGAGCTCCTCACAAATTTTGCCCAAAATTTGTCAAGATTTGAAGGCCCCCATCCATTCAAATGATCACAAAGGTTAGCAACTTTGTCCTTTCAACTCTCATTGCTAGATTAGCTCTTGCAATGCTTTGTATAGTGATTAATTTGGGAGGAATTATATTTGCTAGTATTTGATTTATATGCAATTTGAGGTCAAAAATAACACTTAGTTTGCATATGTAGGTGTGGTTTACTTAGTGCCTTCTAAATCTCCGTCGTAACCACCGTCGATCGCCTGCACCGTCCCTTCGCCGGCACCACCTTGTGGTGAGGCTCCTGTTCATGAATGTTTTACATTACCAAATTGATGTTTGTGTGATTTGGATATATAGTTACTCGTATAATTATCTTACCCGTATGTTGTTTGTTATACATAGTGCCATGGTTTTGATATCCGTCCCCGTCGGCCCTCGTCCTTGTTATGATTCGGATGTGGTATATTCTCTTTTAAAACTAGTTGTTGCATTTCGTGTTTATGACAAATTATGCCCATCAAGTTGACATAGATATTTTTATCTAGGAGGTATGTGAACCGGAAATTCCAACCGACCCTATTGTCGAGAGGTTAAATTTAGTTGAAAGAGAAAACGAGTATTTGAAAGAAAAATTGAAAAGAATTGAGGGGGAGAAGATGGAATTGGAGTTGCATGTTGCCGATGTCGTCGATGATCACAAGATCAAGATGGAGAAAATGAGGTTGAAGATTAGAAAGATTAGAAAATATGCCATTGATAGTGTGGCTTGGTATCTCAATTGTTACCTTAGTTGCGATCTTCATCGCATTTGTTGTTGCATTTAAATTCTTTAGCTAGAGAGTTATTTGTATGTTGCATTTAATTAAGTGTTGTATATGAACTTTATGTATGAACTTTATGTATGAACTTGTATTAATTTGGTCTATTCGGTGTTGTGTAATGAAGATGAGCCGACAATGGATGTATGATGACAGATGCTCTCTCGATTTCATTAATGGCGTGCATACTTTTCTGCTTGCCGCTGAGGCAAACAAGCAGGCGGATGGTTTTATGCCTTGTCCATGTGCTGGCTGTAAGAATGGTCACAGTTACTCTACGTCAAGAACCATTCATGTCCACCTATTTGAGTCCGGTTTCATGCCCCACTATAATGTTTGGACCAAGCACGGAGAAATAGGGGTTATGATGGAAGACGATGAAGAAGAAGAGGACGATGGGTTCCCTGAATACGATGATACAACAATGAGTTCCCTGAATACGATGATACAACAATGGGGGAAGAAGCTGAGCCGGAAATGCAGAAAGAAGCTGAAGAAGAGGCATCAGATGAGCCCGCTGATGATCTAGGTCGGGCCATTGCCGATGCAAAGAGAAACTGTGCAAGTGATCTGGAGAGGACGAAGTTGCAGCGCATGTTAGAGGATCACAAGAAATTGTTGTACCCGAATTGCGAAGCTGACAAAAAAAAGTTGGGCACCACACTTGAATTGCTGCAATGGAAGGCGGAGAATGGTGTATCTGACAAGGGATTTGGAAAGTTGCTGGTAATGATAAAGAATATGCTTCCAAAGGACAACGAATTGCCCGAGAGTATGTATGAAGCAAAGAAGGTTGTCTGCCCTCTAGGGTTAGAGGTGCAAAAGATACATGCATGCCTTAATGACTGCATCCTCTACCGCGGTGAGTACGAGGATTTGAATGCTTGCCCGGTATGCGGTGCATTGCGTTATAAGATCAGTCGTGATGACCCTGGTGATGTGGAGGGTGAGCGCCCCAGGAAGAAGATTCCTGCCAAGGTGATGTGGTATGCTCCTATAATACCACGGTTGAAACGTTTGTTCCAAAACAAAGAGCATGCGAAGGCGATGCGATGGCACGCAGAAGACCGTAAGAAAGACGGAAAGTTGAGAGTACCCGCTGACGGTTCGCAATGGAGAAAAATCGAGAGAAAGTACTGGGAGGAGTTTGCAGGTGACCCAAGTAACGTATGGTTTGGTCTAAGCGCAGATGGCATTAATCCTTTTGGGGAGCACAGCAGCAACCATAGCACGTGGCATGTGACTCTATATTTGTATAACCTTCCTCCTTGGTTGTGCATGAAGCAGAAGTTCATTATGATGCCAGTGCTCATCCAAGGCCCTAAGCAACCCGGCAACGACATTGATGTGTACCTAAGGCCATTAGTTGAAGAACTCTTACAACTGTGGAATGGAACAGGTGTACGTGCGTGGGATGAGCACATGGGGGAAGAATTTAACCTAAAGGCGTTGCTATTCGTGACCATCAATGATTGGCCTGTACTCAGTAACCTTTCAGGACAGACAAACAAGGGATACCGCGGATGCACGCACTGTTTGGATGATACCGACAGTATATATTTGAATAGTTGTAAGAAGAATGTGTACCTGGGACATCGTCGATTTCTTCCGAGCAGGCATCCCGTAAGAAAGAAAGGCAAGCATTTCAAAGGTGAGGCGGATCACCGGACGAAGCCTCGCCACCGTACTGGTGCTGATGTACATGATATGGTCAAGGATTTGAAGGTAATCTTTGGAAAGGGTCCTGGCGGACAACCTGTTCCGAAGGACGCTGACGGACGCGCACCCATGTGGAAGAAGAAATCTATATTTTGGGACCTGCCATATTGGAAAGACCTGGAGGTCCGCTCCGCAATCGACGTGATGCACGTGACGAAGAATCTTTGCGTGATCCTGCTTGGCTTTTTGGGCGTGTATGGGAAGACAAAAGATACACCAGAGGCACGGGAGGACCAGCAACGTATGCACGGAAAAGACGGCATACATCAGGGTTAGGCCAGCTACGCTCTTACCAAAGAAGAGAAGGAAATCTTCTTCGAATGCCTGCTCAGCATGAAGGTACCGTCTGGCTTCTCGTCGAATATAAAGGGAATAATAAATATGGCAGAGAAAAAGTTCCAGAACCTAAAGTCTCATGACTGCCACGTTATTATGACGCAACTCCTTCCGGTTGCATTGAGGGGGCTTCTACCGGAAAACGTTCGATTAGCCATTGTGAAGCTATGTGCATTCCTCAATGCAATCTCTCAGAAGGTAATCGATCCAGAAATCATACCAAGGTTACAGAATGATTTGGTGCAATGTCTTGTTAGTTTCGAGTTGGTGTTCTCACCACCCTTCTTCAACATCATGACGCACGTCCTAGTTCACCTTTGCGAAGAGATTAACGTTTTGGGTCATGTATTTCTACACAATATGTTCCCCTTTGAAAGGTTCATGGGAGTCTTGAAGAAATATGTTCATAACCGTGCTAGGCCAGAAGGAAGCATCTCGAAGGGCCATGAAAATGAGGTGTTCATTGAGTTTTGTATTGACTTTATTCCTGACCTTAAGCCGATTGGTGTTCCTGAATCGCGGCATAAGGGCAGACTGGAAGGAAAAGGCATGCTAGGAGGGCATCAAATAATATGTATGGACGGGCATTCTCTCAATGAAGCACACTACGCAGTTTTACAGAATTCCGCCTTGGTGGCTCCGTATATGGAGGAACACAAGAATTTTCTACAGTCCAAACACCCGGAGAAGTCTGGCGACTGGATTACACGCGAACAAACGAGGACTTTCGCCGGTTGGTTGCAGAAACATGCCCTGAATGATGGCATATTCAAAATGACATGTACTCGCTGTCCCAGTTACCATCTTCGAATATAATGACTTTTAAAGGGTACCAGATAAATGGGAATACATTTTACACGATCGCCCAAGATAAGAAGAGCACCAACCAAAATAGTGGTGTCCGCTTTGATGCAACAACCAACACGGGAAAGGAAACATATTATGGTTACATAGAGGACATATGGGAACTTAACTATGGATCAGGTGATTTGAAGGTCCCTTTGTTTTGGTGCAAATGGGTCAATATGACACGAGGCGGGGTAACGGAAGACCCGCAGTACGGAATGACAACAGTGGATCTCAACAATCTTGCGTATGCAGATGAACCATTCGTCCTAGCCAATGATGTGGCGCAGGTTTTTTATGTGAAAGACATGTCTACTAGGCCGAGAAAAATAAAAGATAAGGAAGCGAATGGATCATACGACGAGCCAAAGCGCCACATAGTTCTTTCAGGAAAAAGAAACATCATGGGAGTGGATGACAAGACAGACATGTCATAAGATTATGAAAAGTTTGATGAAATTGCTCCATTCACAGTGAATATTGACCCGAGCATCCAGTTAAATGATGAAGATTTTCCATGGCTACGGCGCAAAGGGACACACGAGAAGAAAAAGTTTCACACCCAAAGATCTGGGATGTGATCGGCTTCACTATCATCACTTTCTTCTGTGTTTCACACCCAGGAGGGAATGTCTGTAATAGTTAGGGTAGTTAATTATGTGTTTTGGCATTTGAA
This sequence comes from Triticum aestivum, assembly GCF_018294505.1. Lineage (NCBI taxonomy): Eukaryota > Viridiplantae > Streptophyta > Magnoliopsida > Poales > Poaceae > Triticum > Triticum aestivum. The sequence goes on from NC_057813.1 coordinate 626,458,244, forward strand.
ACGCGAAGAAATTTTATGTGCAAACAAATTCTTTTCATGCATTTAGTGATTTTTTCCAGCTAAATGACCCTGAAATTGAAAAGCATTTGAAATGAACTCAGAAAAGGTTGAAAGTTGGCATGGTATCATAATTTCATACAAATAGCATGTGCAAAAAAGTAGAGAGGGTTACGGCAAAAATGGCATACAAATAGCATGTAATAACGGAGGAGCATATCATGCAGGCTGAAATGCTCAAGATCTCTGTTGGACAACTCCTCCAAATCGAGCCCATGTCTCCGCTTAAAAATCGGAAATAAAATGGAAATATGCCTGGGGCCAACCTTTGGTCCATCCAGACAAGGTCAAGGACCTCCCAACGAGAATGTATGAATTGCATCAATGGTACATGAACATGACCAAGATTTCCAATCGAGTGTCCCTCATGGTGAATGTCAAGAAGGAGCATTATTACCATGAGAAAGCTCTGTCCATTGAGTATACAGAACTTTTTCAGTTATACAATCAAGATGCACTCGACAAGTCTATCGTCGGTTGCTATTGTCTGTAAGTGATTTTTTTCTGTAATTTAAGTCTCAAGCTAATTATGTAGTGATAATTTTGATCAATCATTACATGTAATTATCCTCACTATATTCTTTTCTGTGGTATTATATGCAGGATGAAGATGTATGAAATGAAAAAATCTGGACGCTATGGCATTGGGTTCATTGACCCAAATACCATTAATGAGGACATATGGAAGTTTCCATTTTATCAAGAAGGTGTAGAGGAAAGCATGGTACAGTTCTTGAAGCGCCTCAATAGCAATGAAGATATACTACTTCCTTACAACTTCTCATGAGTCACACTGTCTTGTACTACAAATTTTGTTTTTGCTTACTAGCTAGCTAGATGTTAATAATTAAGTGTATACGGTTTATGGTAGTTGATTAATTTTATGCACATGCCCGCTGACATGCAAATGTGTGCGCATGCAGTTGGCACTGGGTCTTGATAGACATTAAAGTTGAAGAAGGAAAAGTTGAATTACTGGATTCACTAACTAAAGAAGAAAGTTGATTAATTTTATGCACATGCCCGCTGACATGCAAATGTGTGCGCATGCAATTGGCACTGGGTCTTGATAGACATTAAAGTTGAAGAAGGAAAAGTTGAATTACTGGATTCACTAACTAAAGAAGAAAGTGACTTCACCATCGTGAAGGGGATAGTCAATAGGTAATTTCAATCATTATTAACTATATATATATATCTCGGCCTATTATTAGTTCGTCATTTCCTTATATGAACTATTTAATAACCCCTTTATTAATTTTCTTTGCCGGCGGGCAGGGCATGGGCAAAGTTCATCAAGATGACTCCAGGCGAATGGAAACAAAAGTTGTTTTAGCATCGACCAAAGGTAAGTAATTAAGTAGTACTAGCTAGCTACCATCTCTTTAATTCTTGTTTCAATATCATTAATTAATTATCATGCTTGATTAATCATTATTTGATTCAATTCCATTCTCGTAAAGGCCCTGAAGCAGGCGCCGGGGAATAATCTGTGTGCATTCTATGTTTGCGAGAACATTCGCATGATGACATCCGAAAGGAGTAGATCTAATAGACAAGACTGGGTACGTTTGTCAGAACACTATTCACACCATTATCGATATCTAGTCACACAACTAACACACATGCATATTGATCTCCTTCTTAACAGTTTAGAGAGGTGCGGGATAAGCTCCTACCATCGGACCGCATACTAGCACTTCAAGAGGAAATAGCCGGATTTTTGCTCGACCAGGTCATAAATCCCAAAGGAGAATACTATTACCCGCTACCGCCCCCATGAACCACTTGTCATCGTGCTCCGGAGGCACAAAGGCAACATATGTAGGAGAAATTGTATATGTATATACATGTGTATGTGTGAATAATGGTGTTGATTGTGAGACATTCGATGATATATATATATGTATGTATATATATATATATATATATATATATATATATGGTTCTATACGTACGAGAAAATCTATTTATATATATGTGTAACGTGTACAATTTGTTGTATCGTGAAATACCAGCAAACAAAAAAATGAAATAGAAAATAAAAAAACACCCAAACATTTAGTACCGGTTGGTGTTACCAACCGGTACTAAAGCCCTACGCGCACCCGGGCCTGGCTCGTGCCACGTGTTCGCACTTTAGCAACGGTTCATGACGAACCGGTACTAAAGGGGCGGACCTTTAGTCCCCACTCTTTAGTGCCGGTTGGAGAACCAGCACTAAAGGCCGTTACGAACCGGCACTAAAGGCCGGTTCTGCACTAGTGAGTGAAACAGAAAAATAAACGAAGCATTAAGCTAGATGTCCCTAGGCCGGCTTGGCACGTGACAGCGACCAAATTAAAGCGAAGTTGATGGCGGGGGAGAGAGAGTGAGATCCGTACGTACGACGTGCGTGCATGGGCTCCATTGTGGGCCCATGCATGCCGCATCCGTCTCCCGCTAGCTGGAGAAGTTTCCGTTTTGGGCATGTGCCCTTTGGCAACTTGAGGCTTGAGGAAAGGAAATCCATCACTGTCAGCTCGACGGCGCTACGCTACTTAACTCCCCTAGCTCTCACTTCTCTCCCCGGCCGGCCCCTGATCGACTACTCTCCCGTGGATATAGTTTTCTAGTGCCTTTCCCCCCTGCCGATCGAGCTCTGTTCCTCCCCCAAGCAGTGGCGGAGCTAGCGGAGATTC
>NC_057813.1:627095386-627096539 GCF_018294505.1 Triticum aestivum
GTTATCGGGAGGGGTATATGGACGACGACAGACCCGATAAAACATAAGAAAACAAAGAAGAAATAAAAAGAGGAGAAGAAGAAAGGAATAGAGGAGAAGATCGAAGAAAAAAAAGAAGAAAAAAAGAGGAGATTTTTTCTTCTTCTCCTCTTCCTTTTCTTCCTCTCCTCTTCTTCTCCTCTTCCTTTTCTTCCTCTCCTCTTCTTCTCCTCTTCCTTTTCTTCCTCTCCTCTTCTTCTCCTTTTTCCTCTTCTTATTTTCCCTTTTCCTCTCCTAAATATATAAAACTTTTCTAAAAATGAAACTAACCTAAAATGTACTAAATCAGAGAACATATATAGATGATCCTTTTCTAAAAATGTAGCCATGGAGGGGGTATATCGACCCCCCCCCCTCGACCCTCTTTTCCTTCTTCTTCCTTCTTCCTCTTTTCTTCTCCAACACAAAACACATCTATCTCATCTCATTTCATCCAAAAATAATTCTTTGCATATGAGCATACATACATTTACATTTTTTCTTAAATGTTACATATGAACATTTTCTTAAATGAGCATATGAACATTTTTTAATATTAATGAGCATATATATGAACATACATATCAACAAAAAATAGACCTTTTTATCGGTAACAAAAAAAATGCAAAAGTGAGCATTATACAGCATATACAGAGCATTATACAGTGAACATACATACATACATACATACATACATACATACATACATACATATAGTGAGCATATACAGAGCATTATACGGCGACAGCGACGATGGTTAGCGGTGGCGCGCGCTTACGGATGACGTGCGGGGACAACAATGAGAAGGAAAGGGGAGGAGGAAGGGGCTCACAGCGCGGGGAGGGGTCAAGGTCGCCGGCCGGAATCGGTGCGGCGGCGGACGAATAGCCTCGGGGATGAACGGGTCGCGGGAGCCGGCGTGGTGCTTCCCCGCAACGACGGCGATGACGGGCGCGGGCGACGGCTACGGTGACGACGGGCGCGGGCGATGATGACGGCGTCAGCGGGCGGCTTCGGGGCAGCCTGGCGACAACGGGGCAGGGGCGAAGACGGGGGCGTGCAGACAGCATCGGGGCGGCGCGCGGACGGTGTCTGGGCGGCGGGCGGCGGCGGGGCAGCGGACGGGGTCGATCTG
>NC_057813.1:627097062-627097659 GCF_018294505.1 Triticum aestivum
GGGACTAAAGGGGGGGCATTGGTACCGATTGGTAGCACCAACCAGGACTAATGCACCCCTTTAGTCCCGGTTGGTGCCACCAACCGGGACCAATGGGCCTTGCACAACAGCGTGGTGGTGGGAGTTTAGTCCCACCTCGCTAGCTGAGAGAGAGCCGCACCTGTTTATAAGGTGCGATGCGCAAACCCTCTCGAGCTCCTCTCTAAAGCAGGCTTTCGGGCCTAATCTGTCTCTATGTGCCTGTGGGCCTACTGGGCTTACTATGGGCCTGAATCCTGGCCCATTGTTGGGTTTCTAGTCCTATTAAGGCCATGGGGGCCCAGTAGGAGGCACTTTTTTTTGTTTTTTTGTTTTCTTTACTTATTGTTGCTATTTTTATTTATTTTTTTCCAGTTTTTTATTTTGTTTTCTGCATTATTTATTTTCTTTTGTTTTTTGCTTTATTTTTTTAATTCTTTTTGCTTTTAGTTTTAGAAAAATTATAAACTTTCTGTTAGTGCCATTAGTTTTCAAATTTGAAAACACTTTTTTTGTTTTTTGTTTTCTTTCTTGCTTTATTTTATTTTGTTTCTACTTACAACAAAATACTTATTGTTG
>NC_057813.1:627097730-627101127 GCF_018294505.1 Triticum aestivum
TTTCTGTTAGTATCATTAGTTTTCAAATTTGAAAACACTTTTTTTATTTTTTTTGTTTTCTTTGTTGCTTTATTTATTTTATTTTGTATCTACTTACAACAAAATACTTATTGTTGCTATTTTTATTTTATTTCCAGTTTTTTGTTTTGTTTTCTGCATTATTTATTTTCTTTTGTTTTTTGCTTTATTTTTAAATTCTTTTTGCTTTTAGGTCAACAAAATTATAAACTTTCTGTTAGTGCTATTAGTTATAGAAAAAATATAAACTTTCTGTTAGTGCCATTAGTTTTTAAATTTGAATAGTTAAAATTTGAATTCTTTGAAATTTGTGTGAATCACACGTTTGTGATTAACTTTACTAAAAAATGAACATAGATGCGCCTATAGAGAAAATTCAACCTAAATTCATAATAAATTTCTATTAAATTTCAGAGAAATTCACTATGAATTTAGGTCAAATTCCCTGTATAGGGGCATCTATTTTCCCTTTGAGAGGAGCTCAACAAGGCAGAGAGGGACGGGCTTATAAACCGGTGTGAGCGCCCTTCGGTTGGCGAGGTGGGACTAAACTCTGAGCGCAATGAGGACCAACCCTTTACTCCCGGTTTTTGGCACAAACCGGGACTAATGGTCATGGGCCAGGGGCGAGGCGCATTGGTCCCGGTTCGTGCGTGGAACTGGGACCAAAAGGTCTAGACGAACCGGGACCAATGGCCCACGTGGCTGCCCTCTTGAGAGTGTTCTTGGTGAGAACATAGTTGACAAGGAGCGAACCGGAATTAATGGTATTACGAGGGCCGAACCATAAGACATGAAAGCATTTCAAATGAACTCTGAAAAAGTTGAAAGTTGGCATGGTATCATAATTTCACCCACATAGCATGTGCATGTACAAAACAGACAATGGTATCATACTCGTTTGTGCTGGAGAAAGTCTTCACTTTTTCTTTGCTTGTGTCATTTGCTTATTGCGCCGTAACCATGAATAATCTTCATCGTTCATCAGGATGTTTGGGTCCGCCTTGACTTTGAAGGGAGGAATTTCATGAAACTTTTCATAATCTTCAGACATGTCTGTCTTGCCCTCCACTCCCACGATGTCCCTTTTTCCTGAAAGAACTATGTGGCGCTTTGGCTCATCGTATGATGTATTCGCTTCCTTATCTTTTCTTTTTCTCGGTCTGGTAGACATGTCCTTCACATAGATAACCTGTGCCACATCATTGGCTAGGACGAACGGTTCGTCAGTGTACCCAAGATTTTTCAGATCCACTATTGTCATTCCGTACTGTGGGTCTACCTGTACCCCGCCTCCTGACAGATTGACCCATTTGCACTTAAACAAAGGGATCTTAAAATCATGTCCATAGTCAAGTTCCCATATGTCCACTATGTAACCATAATATGTGTCCTTTCCCCTCTCGGTTGTTGCATCAAAGCGGACACCGCTGTTTTGGTTGGTGCTCTTTTGATCTTGGTCAATCGTGTAAAATGTATTCCCATTTATCTCGTATCCTTTCCAAATTGTAACAGTCATTAGGGCATGCATGTATCTTCTGCACCTCCAATCCTAGAGGGCATACGACCTTCTTTGCTGCGTACGTACTGTCGGGCAATTCGTTATCCTTTGGAAGCTTCTTCTTCAATATTTTCAGTAGCTTCTCAAATCCTTTGTCAGGCATAGCATTCTCTGCCTTCCACTGCAGCAATTCCAGTACGGTACCGAGCTTTGTGTTGCTATCTTCGCAATTGGGGTACAACCCTTTTTTGTGATCCTCTAACATGTGATCGAACTTCAGCTTCTCCTTTTGACTTTCGCATTGCGTCCTTGCATCGACAATGACCCGACGGAGATCATCATCATCGGGCACATTGTTTGGTTCCTCTTGATCTTCAGCAGCTTCTCCCGTTACAGCATCATCGTGCACATCGTCTGGTTCCTCTTGATGTTGAGTAGCATCACCGTATTCAGGGGGCACATAGTTGTCATCGTACTCTTCTTCTTCGCCGTCTTCCATCATAACCCCTATTTCTTGGTGCCTCGTCCCAACATTATAGTGTGGCATGAAACCCTTGTAAAGCAGGTGGGTGTGAAGGATTTTCCGGTCAGAGTAAGACTTCGTATTCCCACATATAGGGCATGGACAACACATAAAACCATTCTGCTTGTTTGCCTCAGCCACTTCGAGAAAATCATGCACGCCCTTAATGTACTCGGAGGTGTATTTGTCACCGTACATCCATTGCCGGTTCATCTGCGTGCATTATATATAATTAAGTGTGTCAAAAATCATTACAGAACATCATGAATAGATAATTAAGTGACCAAATTAATAGAAGTTCATCATCACATTAAAACCAAAGTACATACATAGTTCTCATCTAACAATATAAAGCTCTGCAGAGCATCTAAATTAATTAACCATACATTGAAACTATGTAAAACATTTTAATGCGAAAACAAATGCGATCATAATCGCAACCAAGGTAACAACTGATCCAATGGCATAATGATACCAAGCCTCGGTATGAATGGCATATTTTCTAATCTTTCTAATCTTCAAGCGCATTGCATCCATCTTGATCTTGTGATCATCGACGACATCCGCAACATGCAACTCCAATATCATCTTCTCCTCCTCATTTTTTCTTATTTTTTCCTTCAAGAAATTGTTTTATTCTTCAACTAAATTTAACCTCTCGACAATAGGGTCGGTTGGAATTTCCGGTTCAACAACCTCCTAGATAAATAAAATCTATAACACGTTGGCCGGTATAATTGTCATAAACAATAAATGAAGCAATAGTTATGAAAAGATAATATATACCACATCCAAATCATAGACAGGACGAGGATCGATGGGGGCGGATACCAAAACCATCGCACTATATAAGATGCAATAATAAAAGTAAGAAAATAATACAAGTATCTATCTAAACATACAAGTAAGAATATTTTTTCTTTCAGAAAGAAGATAAGAACAAGAGGCTTACCACGGTGGTGCCGGCGATGAGATCGGCGCTAGTGATCAACCACGGTGAAGACGGGGACGGGGCGTGGCGGACCGCTAAACCTAGACAAATATTGAGGAAAATGGAGCTTGGAGGTCGAGCTTGGAGAGGAGAAAGCTTAAGTAGTGTGGCTCGGGCATTCCATCGAATACCTTGTCTCTACTCCTAATGCAGCAGTTGGTAGTCTCCGCAGGTCAATTTTCGTCCCATCACTTTCGTTCGGTTTTTTTCGTAGGTTAACCTTTGTAGATTTTTTTTCGCCCATCTCCGACCATCCGGTGCAAAACCAAAAAAAACATACGCCACCATCCGTCTCTCGATCCATTCGATGCGGCCGCCCTATCTCCCTCGTCTAGCGATGCAGCGCCGCCTCAATCTCCACGCT
>NC_057813.1:627101262-627104872 GCF_018294505.1 Triticum aestivum
CGGAGGAACGGGCACACCTGGCGCGCTGCCTCGAGGCCGCGCTCGAGCAGGTGAGGAGGGAGTCGATGCGGCAGGGCGCGGCGCTGGACGAGCTGAGGCGGCGGCTCGAGCGGCGGCGGGCGCGCGCGGACAAGCTCCTCGCCACCAGGCGGAGGGCCGCCGAGGGCGTCGAGCACCGCAAGGAGCAGATGCAGGCGCAGATCGAGCGGGTGCTGCCGCCGCGCACCGACAAGTGCAGGTACCTGCCTGCCCGCCCGTTTCTTCCTCTCAATGCGAGACTGGAGGCCGATCTTGCCGGTGAGGAGACGGTGGCGGCGCCGACGAGCCGTCCCCCTTGGCGCCGTTGCCGCTGGGCACCGAGACAAAGGAGTGCTGGATGCCAACGCCTCGAGGCCTGCCTCAAGTACAGATCATCAGCGGAAAATATTCAATCAACATACGACCACTGAGGGGATCCATCGGTGGTATTCCTATTGCTCTCGCAGTCTCTACATTTCATCCTTTTTTTGGATTTTGCGATCTTTTCAAATAAGAGATGGGCAACAATGCTTTTTCTCCATGCTAGCAATATGAATGATGAAGGAGAAGAGCAAAGAACACAAATCTTCCCCACGGCTATTGATTTTATGCACATCGGCTGCATCATGTGATATGGTAAACCAACAGAGGTATGTGGATAATCCAAACTGCTTATTTTTCGTCCGACACCGCCCCACCTTCAGTGACCTGATTGCTAACAAAATGTCACAGTAGGTTTGTTTCGAAGTATCAGTTCAAAATATGGCGATTGAATAAAAAAACACTATCTTATTTTTTATCTCATGGATCATACTTTAAAGTTAATAATTTTTATAATGCTCTGTAATAGAGTCGTGTTGGTTGTGTAATTCTTGAGTGAGTTACATGTTCTCTCCATCACCCCCTTTATTTTTTGCAAATCAATTGCCGTCTTCATGTGTTTCAGCTGCTAGGACTGAAGGCCGAAGTTATGTATGTTTAATCTCAGCAATTTAGTTATAAGTCTAATTAATTCATACCGTCTCTGAAAGATTCAGTTCTAATTGGTTGCATACTTGCCAAAGATCATATGACACAGTAGCCATGGACGCCACATCAGCTTGGGAACATGGCCACAACAGATTGGTATCTTCTCTTCTGAAATTGGTTGCATACTTGCCAAAGGTCGCATGACTCAGCAGCCATGGACGCCACATCTGCTTGGGAATGTGGCCGCAACAGATTGGTATCTTCTCTTCTGAATTTGCCTGACTGAATTTCCAAAGAGTTATCAAGTCTGTATTTGCGAGAGTTTCTCATTGTCTGATTGATGTGACTATCAGGTATTTGTTGGATGGCAACTCTAAGCTGCATGTTCATTGGGAGAATCATGATGAATCTTTGATGAACACTGTCAAAGATGAAAAGGCGAATTCTTTGATTCCCCGGGCTGTCAGGGATTTTGTACTTCCAGCAGGTTTTCTAGGTGAATGTTGGCATCCCCGTGTGGTTTGGTTATGCATCGATGCATTGCTTTTGCTCTTTGTCATGGAGTACTAACTGTGGAGGTTCAGGTTTACAATCTTAGAAATGCAGTGATTGATGTGTTTTCTAATCGTAATGCAGCAAACAAATTGTTTTGCAAGTTATGTACTTTAATTATCTGTATCTTACCATTCTTACCAAGTACTGTCAAATGTACAGCTTGATTTTGTATATGTATTTCCCTCAGTTTCTTGTAGGTTCCTGCATAAGAGGTCATTATTGCAGAGTTGGAGACTGACACTATGTTTATCAGGTAATCCTTTGAAACTATATACCACTTCAACCTATAACTCTTTGTTGTCCCTCTTTATATTCCAGAATTTGTTTCGGATGATTACCTGCAGTACATGCTATTGGAATTCCCAACAAACTTGACAGGATGGATCAGTCACACGTTGGTTACATCAAGTCTTCTAAAGGTATCCCGTAATCTATTAATCAAGATGTTTGCAGAACTACATAATGTTGTAGTGACTGAACGATTACCTGATAAATTAAATTCAGTAAGTATATCATTTACAGTAGCATCTTATTCTTATATGATGTAATATATGATCATATGGATTGCAGTATTTGATAGCTCCAAAATAACTTCAAGATTTTGCCACGTGCTCTCAAACAATCGTAGTCCGAAAATTTGGTGGCCAGTTGCTGCTATCTCTACTCTGCTTCGTCCTTTCGTAATGGAAATAAGAAATCTTGATTGCTGCCAACATGAAATTCTAACTGAATTTGTTATTCGGCGGGCAAATCCAACATCTTTTTGTACTGTATTTGCATGTTCCAGGATAATTTGGTGGCAAAAGAGCTACGTCGTTTCTCACTAGACCAACAGACAATAGTAGTGATACCTTTGCATTTATATAGTACCATATTTACTCATCTGTATACACTGTTCCTTTCATTCCTCACACCACAAGTATCTAACGGCCGGATAGGTCCAGTCCAGCCGAGACACATATATTCCAGTCCAACATACTCCCTCCATCCAAAAAAGCTTGTCCCAAGTTTTTTCGGATGGAGGGAATATATAGTCCAGTCACACATGCTCTAACGTGATTTCACGAGAGATAGTTAGGCCAGCAACAGTATATCCGTAAAGAATAGCGACAGCTAAAGGAAACCATTCAGCAGGTAAGAATGAGATAGACTTTTCAGTGCCAGGCAACCATTGCGTTGTAGAGAAGTGGAACAACATTCATCGTACTGCTATTGTTAATCGAAAGAACTTTCTTTTGTTAACATGGTACCCAGTAACGTGTGCATATGCATTTTTCTCCTGTAGTCCTAGAGGGATAAAGACACATATAATTACGATGGAGGTGACAGGCCTGAAAATGTGAGAATTGAAGCAATATATTCCCTTGTATATATGTTTTCTCTTTTGAAATATCTCAATAGTTTTCCAATTTGTTTCCTGTAAATCTCATATTTTAATACTCCTTAGACCTTAGTAATGCATAGGTGTAATATTTGTTGATATTGCAATTTTGAAGGATCTGCTTTTCTTGTATAGATCTATTTTTTTAATCTTGAAGGCAGTACGAGAGGCCCTAATGACATATATACAGTACTAACAAGAATATGGGGGCTTTCATAACTTGAGGTAGCTTCCATCTTTTTGTTGTCTATTTATTTTTCTTAGATGAAAATCTTACACCAAGAAGTGGGGTCTCTCAGAAAATTATCATTGTTATTCTCCTTTTCATTGTTTGGGCTTTTTTTTCTCAATATATGCTTCTACAAAAGAAAGTAGGTCGGCCCATGTTGCCGCCGTGGCCGGTGACTCGGGTGGATCCAATCCCCCCGGCCTCCAGGGTCACTGTGTCCTCTCTCCGTTACCTCCTTCGTCGCTGGAGGATGCTGACGGGCTAAGCCTAGGCGGTCGACGATGATGGCGGAGGCTCCTGCCTTCACTGCATCGGTGGATCACGCGGAATCTCTGGGCACATGGAGCATTGCCAAAACCAGCGCCAGGGTGGCGCTCGGCTGACCCCCGACGTTGGTTCCACACAAACACATGGGGAGGGGAACTATATGTTACAATATGAAAATGGCTAAGGAGATA
>NC_057813.1:627105184-627125346 GCF_018294505.1 Triticum aestivum
CTTATCGACAGAAACACATGGGGAGGGGAACATAACGGAGAGCGGGGCGGTTGGCGGGGGACTCCTCAGCGGTCCGTGGGGAAATACAATGTGAAGAAGAGAGTGCGACATGACAAAGGTGAGATGGGCGTTATCTGGTTTCAATGGAGAGGGCTCCAGTGAAAACTGTCCCGCTATGGCGGGAAACGAGCGGGGAGGTGAGGGTTCGGCAGGGAAAGAGAAGGGTGCGTCATGGGTGTGGTTTTTTTTAATTTGTTCGGCCCGCACGTGTTAGAGATAACATGGCAGATAGTCTGGATAACCATATTTCTTCCTCACATATGGATATGCATGGATTTGAAGATACCCTATTCTCCAGACGGTTGAATTTTGGGGATCCTGTTAGATGTCCGTTTGATGTACGTTCACACTCGAACGTAGGAGGGAGAAATGAGCTTCCACTTTAGAATTTAATTACTTTTTTGATTTATTTATATGCATTGTAGCCCGTAGCAATGCACGGGCGTTCTATTGGACTGACATAAAGTCAGTGAGTTCAAAATTTCCATGTTTAGTTTTGACTGATGTTATGGTTCTTCATTGAGTTTTGTTCCAGGTATTTACCTAGATCCTTGAGATGCTATTCGTATTGGCCTGAATGCAGTTGAGTTTTGAATCATAAACAAGCTGGGAGATTTGTCTTCCACATAGTAGGTGCTGATGCTTATGATTTTCTTCAAAAAAGATATGGGAAAGGCTAACCCAATATTTTAGTTTTCATTATGAGGACCATGTACATAATCGACCATATAGTTCAAAAAAGATCTATTGATGAAGGTTTGTTTGAGTTTCACTATTTCAGTTCACACATGTACATGTTCTATATTTTTTTTTGCAGTTTTTAGTGCATGCTCGGAGAACAAGATAAGAGGAGAGGCTTGAATCTTGAGATGACAAGGGTAGTCACCTGCTGCGACTAAAGGTTCAGTTTCATACTTTTGATGATATTGTTCGGATGATTGCCCTTGTACTATTCTTTTTAGTACGTACTAAAATATCTTGTTGTACGAAAAATCTGATTTCTACTAAAACTTTGTCAAGCGGCTCATTTTTCTTGTACTAATATCTGCATTTTTTTACTGATTACTGAAATGTACCTTGTTACTAAAACTTCATAGGAAGGAGGTCAATGAAGCAAAAGGCACGAAAAGGAAGGAGCAGCGCCACATGGACGATGTTGTCGGCAGCGCTTTGGAAGGATTCGCTCCAGAGAAGTTACAGTAGTCAGCCATCGCCCAAGGGAAGTAGGGAGGATGTCGTTCGAAACGCCTGGGTCTAGAGGAGTGTGTCCAAGTGGTGGCCGAGGATGGCGACGAGCAATTGGGTTGGGCATTTATCAACGTGATGGCGTCGTTCCTCAAGGTACCAACACCCTTGTTTTGACCCAATGTTTCTTGGCTAACTGTGCATGGCTGGGACTGTTTCATGCATATGGGGGACGACTCATGCCATCCACTTCCAAAGCAATAAGGTAGCCATCCATGTCACTGTCGCTTGCTCTTAGTTTTTTTTTGGATTCCATAGGTGTTCCTTAATGCATCAATCATTTTCAATTAGGAAAAAATGTTGTAAGATTATCGCCATTTTTTTAAACTACAAAAGTCCAAAGATTAGAAGCATGATCTTTTATTTTTCATGTTGCTCTACCTCTATAGTGTCAAATCATAGGGACTTTTATCACATATGCTAATTTATCCTTGATGGCAAATAATCCGAACAAAATATTCGGAAGTAATGGAGGCCTCGCCAGAGTAAGGGGGGAAATTGTGGGAGTGGACACACATCATGTAGGCGAGACGGCAGAGTTTGTGGTTGTACTGGCCATGAGTGGGCATAAACCACTTTACACTAATTACTTTACATTAATATTGTTGTTTGCAGACTTGAAAGGAGAAAATATTGGCAAAAAGTCCCTCAAAATTCGTAGTCTGGGTGTAGAAGGTTTGGGGATTTTGAGCCGGATGGGCCATTGATGGTTGCGGTTGGCTTGGATAGGGAATGTAGAGATAGTAAGTGAAGAGGAGCAGGAGAACGAAGACGAAGAAGAATAGTGGTTTATAGGCAGAAAAAAATTAAGAATGTTGCTTAATGTGCATGAGGATCCAAACAATGTATATTTGACACGATTAAAGTTGACTCATGTCGAGCCTCAGGATGGTGGTGGAGCGGTCATGATGGACAGTTATTGTGCAAGAATTTGTTAAACGCATCAAATAGATATTAATTTGTAACAAATTTTCAGTTCGATCATCGCACTATATGTATGCATTGTCAAATTGCCTTTTATTAATAGTTACAATGTAAGTGAAGTGGACTTAAATTATTACTCGATTATACTTGTGCTATCTTTTTTTACATGCATTATGTTTACATAATTCCAGCAAAATATTTCAAGAGCCCGTGGCAACGCACAAACATTATACTAGTGTGTATAGGAGGTGAGCTAGAGCACCACCAAGCCCTCTCCTCCTCTGCGGCCAGAAAAAACAGAGCAGTATGCTCTGCTCTTAAGCGAGGGGGTATATATAGGCACCACATTGGTCCCGGTTGGTGGCATGAACCGGGACTAAACGACAGCCTTTGGTCCCGGTTCAAGCCACCAATCGGGACCAATGGTGGTGGGCCAGGAGCGAGGCCCATTGGTCCCGGTTCGTCCCACCAATCGGGACCAAAAGGTCCAGACGAACCGGGACCAATGGCCCACGTGGCCCGGCCGGCCCCCGGGGCTCACGAACCGGGTCCAATGTCACCATGGGTCCCGGTTCTGGACTGAACTGGGACTAATGGGCTGACCCGGCCTGAACCTTTACCCCTTTTTCTACTAGTGGTTATTCCTTTTCCCCACCTTCGTTCATTGAGATCTCTTCTTCCATGTACATGTAGTACAGTCGGGCATCTTAGATCACATCTGCAAGTTTTGCAACCTCAACATTGTCGATCTGCACAAGACACAGTAGTAGGAAACAAGAACCTCATTGTAGGACGGACCGAAAGTCACTCAAGGAAGCAGTTCTTACCTGCAGACCATCGAATCAGTGGCCATGGCATGGGTGCACGAACTGTTCCACAGGTGGCGCAGAGGAAGAACACATCTGCTAACGGAGAAGCTTCTACGTTGTCGTGGCGTCGTGCAGTCTTTGTTGTCGGCCGTGTGGAGAACGGAGGAGTCGCACTCGGCTATGTGGGGGACGGGCCAGGGACAGGCGCCGAGCGCCACAGGGGAGACGGTCGGGCGGGCGCCGACGGTGAGGCGGACGGGCGGGCCGCCGACGGTCGCTGTAAGCCACAGGATAGCCGGAGGCGGACAGGCGAGGGTCGGGGGTGAGCGGCGCGAGGGAGGTTGCGCTGGCGGGGCTGGCATTGTGCAAGCGAGCGCGGCGGTGGAGAACTGGAGATGGATGCCGATGCGCAGTCGGGGGTGCGTTTAGCCTCGTGTTGTGCCACTAAATACTGAATCAGTTTGGATTAATGGATTATTATCAGGGAAGCGATGTATATTTGGGATGGCCCCGGGACGCGCGGCGCGCAATGTTTCCTTCGGCAGAGTTTTCGTCCGCCGGGCAAATTGCTAAACGTACTTTTCGGCTGAGGTTAATAAAATCTTGACGGTTAGATTAAATTGAGTGGTCCTGATCGTGAGGCTGTCATTGGTCTGCGTTGTTTTGCGTACATTAGGCTGGGTGCACTTAACAATGAATATGTTTTCTTGTTTAATAGTAGTAGAGATAATAGTACTAGAGAAAACTCCGGTCGTCGTACTGCTGTCCTGAGTTCATTCTATATATATTTGAAAATATATTCTAAAGGAAGGTTGTCGGGTGGGCGGCACAGATTCGTGTCGTCGGGATGCGGCAGTGATGAGGGGGGAGCCGGTGGCGGCGAAGAAAAGCGCTAGCGGCGGGACGTGCGTGCGGTGAGACCGAGCGGACCGACTATGCGTTGCTAGAGGCCCATGCTGCGATAGGAAGAAAAAAACGAAAAGTTATTTTAAAACCAAGCGAAACGTTTTTGTTCATTTATGTGTGGCATTGAGGCTAATATTTAGCAAATTTTTAGGGTAATTAGGATGACGGTGAGCGGACGGGCAGAAGCGACTATATACACACACACACACACACACACACACACACACACACTAGCAAAAGAGCCTGTGCGTTGCACCGGGCGAAAAAAGGAGCACCACCTATTTCACCGGGCGAAAAACGATTCCACTAGCAGAGGCCCTCCCCTGCCCTACTGCAGACCGCCATATTAGCGGTCTCCTTGGAGTCCTGAAGCTGCTCGAGGCTCCTCGAGGCTTGATGCTTTCTACAGGAAAAAATGCCTCCTTTTCTTGAGATGAGGAAAATTACTTCCGCTTCTATAGGAAAAGATGGTTCTGTTAAATAAATTACTTCCCAAGCTAAAGGCTCGTGGCTCCGAAGTACTAATATTCTCCAAGGTACTGATTCTCTTTCTGTTACTCATGCACCTAGCTTCATTGCTTCAGAAAGCATCATGACTAAGATAAAAATATGATAGCAATCATGAGTTATGGAAATTCTGCTTGTGAGGTGGTTTTGTGCCCATGCTGACATTCTATCTGGAGTTTTGTGACCCATTTTATATGTTTATACCATAATTTTTTGTACATGCTTGCCATTTGAGTATTTGAACATAATTGTGTATCTTGCAGATGACCCATCTTTTAGACATCTTGGAAGATTAGCAAATGTACAGAGGGTATCAGTATTGCTAGATTGATCGGAATACCGGTGGCAATGATCGTGATCCTTTTATTTAAACTTTCAACATGCCAAGGAGTGAAAGGTTCATCTTCTTACTTTCAACTAGGGAAAGTGGTGGGATCTTCTTTTAATGCAAGAGGGAATTATCTTTTTTGTATCAGGTAAATAGTTCCTTTCTCACACTTTTTTCAGACCGAGATCATGTACTGCTGTTGTGTGGTGTTCTATGCTCTGCTGTGTTTCTTTTTGCATTTTTTTGGGCTTCTTCTCATTCTTCTTTGGCACCTACGCTCTGCTTGGGGAAACTTTGTACATGGCAATACATAGACTGGAATTGAGATTTGGAGCAATCTTGTTCATTTTCCTTTGTACTGATGTTGCCATTATTTGTGTGATGGAGCCGTTATATTGTACAAAGGGAAGAGATAGTGAGAGAGATTGGATGGAAATTACTAACTACTGTATTTGTGTTGTAATTGTTTGTTGTCAAAGCTTATTGTTTATTGGTTGTTGTTGAAGATTGTTGTGATGGAAAGTAAATTTTGATTATTTCAAAGTAATGTCAGGTTGAATAATTTGAACTAGATTACGACATGTTCATCTCAATGACGATGAGTCTGAACACGATTAACATGATCATGCAATTTTTAGTGACTAAAACAGGTGGGTGAGGTATTTTTACTCCCGTTGCAACGCACGGGCATTTGTGCTAGTATATATATATATATATATATATATATATATATATATATATATATATATATATATATATATGGGAAAGATTTGGATGGTTATCATGAGATTGTTGTGTGTCGTCTACTAGCCCTACCCATCGGTTTATATATGTACCGTGTGTCTAGGGTTATAGTTAGGTCGGACGTGTAAAAGGGAAAACGTCTTATAGACGACCTCTAAGTCTTGAGTATGCGTCAAGTCTTCAGGAATATTCCTTCTACGCGTCAGGGGCCCTCTTTTGATGGCCTACTGGTGAACTGCCATGGGCGTCCTCGACCCTGCCCACCTGGGCGTGACACGATGTGGTGAGTGGGCCCTAATCCAGGACACCATCAATCGTCACTAATTTCGTTTGGGGGAAGGTTCGTGTTCATGGGTCCTGGCGGCATCATGTACGAGAGGTTCTTGTTCGTCCTCCCCAGCACGAGTAAAGACGAGATCATGTCCATCACCATCTCATCGCAGGCAAATGGATAAGTTCCGAAAGATGACCCACGACGTGTAAACATATTACACTTTTATAAAAGAAGTTACAGGGCAAGAAGAGTTGTGTCCGAACATTATTTCCGGCACATGAAGTTTCAAATGAACACACACAATACATTCTATACCGTGTACAAAACATAATCGAATGTGATATCAGTAATGAATTATGGCTTGTGCGTGTGATTGTATCCACAGCCCATAGGGATCAAACCACGGGTTTAGGGTTTAGTGTTTCATGTCTGATGGTGAAATCCGGTCAGACTACAAGCTTGGTTTTTCTTTGAAGCATGGTTTTAGGAAACATGAATGCAAACGCTACCTGAACCGAGGCGGACTCTGCTCTGCCACCCGAGCGCCGCCCGGAGCCGGATTCCGAGTCCTCTGCTACGTAGCTCGACTTCGCCCTACAAATTCAGCACCAACCCGTACGCTTCCTTCCGCCCCCGATCACAGCCTTTTGTTTTGCCTACGTATACGTACGAGTGCGCTCTGCTCGGCCGATTCGATCGTCCTCCACGAACAGAGAAGCCGGCGGCTACGACAGACTCGTACCAACTCCTCCAAGATGGCCGGCGGCCCGTTAGCGCAAGCAAAGCCACGGCCACAGCAGTACGACGACGACCAGCAGCTCGACGACCGGCAGTTGGACGAGCTGTGTCAGCAATATGGGCCCTCGCATCTTCGCCCGTCGGTGGCCGCCGCGCCGGCCGTCGCTCAGAAGACGATCCTCGAGATCCGTTTCGACAAAGGTTACCCGGAGTTCTCCGACGGCACCAGCTACAACGGCGTCGGGGTGGACGACGCGACAAACACCGCAGGCGGTGCAGAGACGAGGATGAGTCGTCGGATGAGGAAGAAGACGGCCCGTGCTGTCTAAATTACTAGTTTCTACACTAGTTCTACTGTATTTCTTTTGAGCGGTCGTGGTGTCTCAGTTTACAGTCTAGCTAGCTAATTTTGGTCTTGCGGAATTGAGATCCGATCGAGATAGAACTGGTGTCTCTCGTTGAACGAAATTAGGCCGTGATGTAAGCAAATATCGGAATCATTTCAATTTATAGAGTTTCTCACTCACAATTTTTTTACAGAGTTTCTGATTTATGGAATTAAAGAACTTGGAAATTAAAATCTGTTTTTGGACTCAATTTACCTTTTTTTATTAAAAGAGATAAGTTGCATTATGCACCATTGATCTGCATCAAGATTCACAAATCCTTTCGGGTTTATGTAGCAAGCACACCTTTTTTGGGGGTGAGGGAACTGATCGAGCCGTATGCGGTCGGCTCAGCTAAGTCACGTTTCTGTTACGGGGCACTGACCGGATGGCTGGGTCAGTTGCCGTTCGTAGATGCTCTCATGCAACAAAGTATCGCCCTCTTGTAGTGGTAACGCGTGTGGCTGATGGCCATGTCAATTGGTGAACCAATGTGTGTGTGGCTAGCAAGCAATACGATCGGGGGTCGGAACCCGGGAGAGCGGGCGTGCCGGCAAGCGGCGTAGGTCGCAGTTGCGTGCCCACATGTGGTCGATGACCCTCGGCGGCTGCCGGCTGATCGACCGCACTCGCGGGCGTCCCCAGCCGCTGTCTGCGCCGGCGACGTCAGACGACGCCTGCCTCCGTAGCTGGTCTCCTGTCGATACTGCCCCTAGCTCCGGCGCAAACGGGTTCGGGCAATAGGCCGCCGTCGGCCGGAGTCTCAGCGAGCTACCAGGCAGAGTACGTGATTCATTCATTCAGTACAACTCATCGTGCTGTGCTACGTAGAAATTCCGGCGATGGCTCGAGCAGAGGAGGGAAGAGGGTGGGTCCGCTCCGGAAGCAAACGCATGTCGGTCCCTGCGGAGGGAGGCCAGTGGTGGGCGTCTCGAGGCACAGGCGGCGGAACGTGGAGGATGATTAGTCCAGGGTTGGGTTAATTAACTTCTGTGCGGATCACGTTCGGGCATGCCTGCCGTCGTACGGTCGGCAGCAATCAAATCGCCTCTCGTCCTTTTCTCTCCGTCTCCGTTTGATCATTAGGCGCTTTCGCGTCAGGGGCGGATCCAATGCGGCGCCAATAGTTCTGTCATGGTTTGCTTTATCACATCTAGGTGTGCTCTAAGTATTGCATCTAATTTTCACGTCATCTAATTTTGCGTGAAGATTTGTGCAAGTGTTTTCTATTTTTTTTATGTTTGATTTTTGAGTTATTTATATGTGCAATACTTAGGGCACATATAAATATACCCTACACAGACACGTTTGGTCACGAATATAAACGTTTTTATGATGAATCCACAAATGCTCCATGATGTATGGCACCAGCGACCAGGCGGACTAGGACGTGCCAGGGTGGCGTCTTGCGTGGCAACGGCGCCCGAGGATGATGCACCGGGCCAGGGGTGGCGAAGAGGACATACGTGAACATGGACATAGCGGGAGAGAGGAGAAGAGAGCACTCGAGGGCGAGGGGGCGACTTTGAAGGGTGTGAGGTGTGGCTGGATTGTCGAGTCCGATGTGATGAACATATATGAACCATAATTTAAAAACTGAACCGATAGTCGAAGCGATGAGGTTATCAGGTTAGGTTTTTACTAGTGGGCCGCCGGTTCAATTGGTTTAATATCGACAAAAAAACAAGAAAGTTTAAATTATTTTTCTAAAAGTTCAAACTTTAATTATATGAATACATGTAGTATTCATTCTAATCAATTATTAAATCAAAAATTGTAGCTACCCCAGTTGGTTGGTCTTTTGGGCGGGCAGTGACTCAAGGTCAAAGGTTCTATTGCTAGTTTACACTGAATTTTCTTGATGTTTTGCTAGTTTTGATATAAAAGACCGGCACACCTTGAAACCCAGACAAGGCCTCGGTTCTGGGTTTTTCGGTCCGACCATCGGTCTGCTCCGGTTTTTATAATTATTGTCCAAACAACTTATTTCCACCTCATATATGGTTTGAATTTAAGGCGGTCCGGACAGTCCAGCGAATGGAGTGGCTTTGGAAATGCATGTTGAAATGTGTCTTCTGTCCGGACAGTGTCCGAACTGTCCGCCCACACATATATGGGGAGATTTTTGAGTTGTGTATGTAGTCATTTTTTTAGAAACATTGTACAACAGACTTATTTATACGAACAAATGCATGCGACTTTGTCCGTATGAGCATCTTTGAAAGACTGAGCAGGCAGATTTTAAGATTGACGAGGTCGTCATAGGCACCTCATAGTTTTTTTTTGCAGTTCATAGGCACCTCATAGTCAACGGGCACGGCTTACCACTGAAAAATAGAGCGAAAGAACCAGAAATAAATTTAGAAAATATGTAAGCAACTATGTCAAATCTAAAACCTGAGCCCGAGTGAGTTATAACTTTATATAGGTACCGTGTGTCTAGGGTTATAGTTAGGTCGACCGTGTAGAAGGTAAAACATGTTGTAGACGACCTCTAAGTCTTGGAGTATGCGTCAAGCCTTTCGGAATATTCCTTCTACGCGCCATGGGCCCTCTTTTGATGGCCTACTGGTGAACTGCCATGGGCGTCGGCCCGGCCCACCTGGGCGTGAGACGATGTGGTGAGTGGACCCTAATCCAGGACACCATCAATCGTCTGGCGATCCACAACAATGATTTCGTTTGGGAAAGGCTGATATGCATGGGTCCTGGCGGCATCACGTACGAGGGGTTGTTGTTCGTCCTCCCCAGCACGAGTAACATCATGTCCATCACCGTCTCATCACAGGCAAATGGATAAGTTCCGGAAGATGACCCTCCACGTGTAAACATATTACACTTTTACATACATTGTTTAAAAGAAGTTACACGGCAAGAAGTTCAAGTTGTGTCCGAACTTTTTTTCCGGGCACATGAAGTTTCAAATGAACACACAATACATTCTATACCGTGTACAAAACATAATCGTATGTGATATCAGTAATGAATTATGGCTTGTGCGTGTGATTATATCCACAGCCCATTAGGTATCAAATCACGCGTTTGCCAAGCTTGTAGTCTGACCGAATCTCAGCGTCTGTTTACCTGAACCTAGGCGGACTCTGCTCTGCCGCCCGAGCGCCGCCCGGAGCCGGATTCCGAGTCCTCTGCTACGTAGCTCCACTTCGCCCTACAAATTCAGCACCAACACGTCCCGCTCCCTTCCACCCTCGATCACAGCCTTTGCCTACGTACGAGTGCGCTCTGCTCGGCCGATTCGATCGTCCTCCACGAACAGAGAAGCCCGGCGGCTACGACAGACTCGTACCAACTCCTCCAAGATGGCCGGCGGCCCGTTAGCGCGAGCAAAGCCACGGCCACAGCAGTACGACGATGACCAGCAGCTCGACGACCGGCAGTTCGACGAGCTGTGTCAGCAATACGCGCCCTCGCATCTTCGCCCGTGGGCGGCCGCCGCGCCGGCCATCGCTCAGAAGACGATCCTCGAGATCCGTTTCGACAAGGGCTACCAGGAGTTCTCGGACGGCACCAGCTACAACGGCGTCGGGGTGGACGACGCGACAAAGACCGCAAGTGGCGCTGAGACGAGGATGAGTCGTCGGATGAGGAACAAGCTGGCCCGTGCTGCTGTCTAAATTAGTTTCTAGTACTTCTTTTGAACGGTCGTGGTGTCTCAATTTATAGTCTAGCTAATTACTCCCTCCGTTACAAAATAGATGACTCAATTTTGTACTAATTAAGTCATCTATTTTGAAACGGAGGGAGTAGTTTTGGTCTTGCTGAATTGTGATCCGATCAAGATAGATGAACTGGCGTCTCTCGTTGAACGAAATTAGGCCATGGTGTAAGCAAACATCGGAAGTTATTACAATTTATTTACTGTCCGTAGGAACTATAGTTTCATTGGGAGTTTCTGATTTATGGAATTAGAAAGTTTCATTGGGAGTTTCTGATTTATGGAATTATAAAGAACTTGGAAATTCAATATGTTTTTAACTCAATTTCAAAAGTTGCCATGTTTTGAATTGTCCATATTTATCTTTTTATTAAAAGAGGCAAGTCGCATTATGCACGTTGATCTGCATCAACATTCACAAATCCTTTCGAATTGATGTACACACCCCCTACTTTTCTGGGCACTGACCGGGCCATCCGTGGTCGGCTTGGTTTGAGTCGTGCCGGTGAGCTGAGACGTCCACGGCTGATTTGAGGAGCCATTTATTCAGTTGCTACAGCTTAGCACAAGCACATTCATTTTCAGCTTCTCCCAGGAATAATGTATGCATTGCAATTTATAATCCTACTCATGTTGCCACTAGAACGTATGGTAACTGCCCTAGAAAACGTATGGTAACTACTCACGATCAAAACCCTAGCACTACAACGAAGCAAGTGGGAGGCAGTGCAAGAAACCACATTGAGTGGAGACGCGGAAGCACCGACGATTGCCGCCTTCTCTGTCACCCTCGCCCTCTGTGAGCTCGCCCTTAACCTCGCTGCCACTTCCTGAAAGATCGAGGATGTTGCCTAGAGGAGAGGGGTGAATAAACGCTTTAAAATAATTACGATTTAGGCTTGAACAATAAACCTAGCGGTTAATTTGTCAAGCACAAAACCTACAACAACTAGGCTCACCTATGTGCACCAACAACTTATGCTAAGCAAGATAAACAACTAAGTGATAGCAAGATATATGGCAATAAACAGTATGACTATCATAAAGTAAAGTGCATAAGTAAAGGGCTCGGGTAAGAGATAATCGAGGCACGCGGAGACGACGATGTATCTCGAAGTTCACACCCTTGCGGATGCTAATCTCCGTTTGAAGCGGTGTGGAGGCACAATGCTCCCCAAAAAGCCACTAGGGCCACCATAATCTCCTCACACCCTCGCACAATGCAAGATGCCGTGATTCCACTAAGGGACCCTTGAGGGCGGTCACCGAACCCGTACAAATGGCAACCCTTGGGGGCGGTCACTGCCGGTGTCAAAACCGGCAGATCTCGGGTAGGGGGTCCCGGACTATGCGTCTGAGGATCGAAGGTAACAAGGAGGCTGGGGACACGATGTTTACTCAGGTTCGGGCCCTCTTAACGGAGGTAATACCCTACTTCCTGCTTGATTGACTATGATGAATATAGGGGTTACAAGAGTTGATCTACCTCGAGATCGTAATGGCTAAACCCTAGTTGTCTAGCCTGTATGTTTGTGATCGGGGCCTATAGACTAAAACCCCTCCGGTTTATATAGGCACGAGAGGGGACTAGGGGTGTACAAAGTCGGTTTACAAAGGAAGGAAACTATTCATCCGGATGCCAAGCTTGCCGTCCACGCCAAGGAGAGTTCCATCCGGACACGAGAGGAGGCCTTCTGTTCTTGTACCTTCACGGTCCGTTAGTCCGGCCCATGTCACATAGGCCGGCTTCCCGAGGACCCCATAATCCAGGACTCCCTCAGTAGCCCCCGAACTTGCCTTCAATGACAACGTTGTATTCGGCTTTATGTCTTCGGCCTTTGCAAGGTAAGTTCCTCACTATGCTTCATATAGTTCGGCTTTTGCATTAAATATTGCACTTCTCCAGCTTCCGCGCCGCCGTCGCCTCGGCTTCCATGTGGCAGATGAATACGAAGGGTCTAAGCATTTTTACAAATAACCCCTTGACCATGTAGATAAGGCGCTTATAAAGAGAGATTGAATCTCAGACTCCATTCCTCACCAGACAAAAATCCTTAGGGCTTGCCACAAGAAATTAGCCAAAGATGGCCAACGCTCCTTGCTCTTCCTCCCGTCCCCAAGGCCCTCAAGAAGGCGACTGGGAGAGTTGCTCGGTGTCCCACACTCAATTGGCCACGCTGAAGGTGCAGGGATACCTCCCTCCATCGGATCTGGTCCCCGCTCGAGCGGGATTGACCACCTACAATGGCGAGGCCCTGGCGGAGAAATTCCCCAATCCCAATCCAGGGGAGCGGGTGTGCTTTGTTTCCTTTCTGCTGAGAGGCGTGGGATTTTCAATCCACCCCTTCCTCAGAGATCTTTTGGAGTACTACGGTCTCCAACTGCACAACCTCACACCGGGCTCCATTTTACATATCGCGGGCTTTGTTGCCCTTTGCGAGTTGTTGCTAGGCTGCGAGGCCCATTTTGATTTATGGAGAAAATATTTCTGCCTTGTCCCCCGCTCCCAGAAGGGATCTATTTTCGAGGTGGGTGGCGCCGAAGTATGGCGTATAGGCGGAACAGGATACCTGCCCAGTACTCCGAAGAAGACATCCAAAGAGTGGCCCTCAGAGTGGTTCTATATCGACGATGTTGCCCTTCCGGACCCTCTCAGTCAAGGTCTTCCCGAATTCTCCTCTACTCCTTTAAAGAAGCGAGCCAGCTGGCGTCCCTGAAGCTATGAAGAAGAAGATAGTGTGGAGGTTAAGCGGTTAGCGAGCAAGGTCCGAATGCTTGCCCATTCCGGAATATCCATAGTCGAGGTAATGGCGATTTCAATAATGCGATGCGTTCAATAGCTTCAATCCAGGGGGTTTCCCATGTGGCATTACAATGGCGAGGACGACGCCACATGTTGTGGGCGCAAGGGTCCGGCTAATTTTTCCGCGCTAGGTGCCACACTGGTCGACCTTTTGAAAGGGGAAAAGGAAGACTTTGCTCGCCTGAAGTGGCGAGAAGATTTCTCCATGTATACCCCCTTTGACTGGGTGAGTCTTCGATTATAGGACTCGATTGATCTATTTTTCTCAAGTATGTTTTATAACCGAGTTTAATCCAACTGCCTTTAGTAGGAATGGAGAAAGGTCATCGAGGGGATCTACTGCCCCACTCCGCAGCCGGAGGACCATAATCAAGACCTGGCTCTAGGATACAAAGAAGATCCAAACATATTTGTGGATTTCGAGGATGGAGTCTTTTATCAGACAAGCTACGACGACACGGAGGTGGCCATTATAGCCGACTACCCCGGCTTCCTTTCTTCCTCCCATGTAAGTACCCAGGAGACGTCTCCTCAAAAAGGGTTTTCCCATCGTGACTCACCCACTGTACCATATCATGCTTTCTAGGGGCGACGCTCGCGCCAACGCGATACGACAAAGGTGACCTCTAAGAAGACGACGCCTGCACAAGGCGCCTCTCATAAAATAAAGGCAAACAATGATACAGTCGGGCCCTCCTCGGCGTCAAAGAGGTATAATCCTTCAGTATGCATTCAATGGATAGACTGGATAATGACATTCCCCGTGGTGTCATATTGCAGGAGGAGTGTGCGCCGGACTGCTCCCGGAGACCTAGCCGGCCATGCACAGACTGATCCAGCCTCGTCCCCTCCAACAAGGACTGGAGGGGATGTGGGGGCAATGCCGGATTGTCATCTCTCGGAGGATTCGGATAATGTATCCGTCACAAATTCCGAAGTGGAGAGTGCAATGGGTCACCGGCGGCACAGAGCGGCTATGCACGATCCACATTTTACCGAAGAGGCTTTTAATGCTCTCA
Organism: Triticum aestivum; assembly: GCF_018294505.1. NCBI lineage: Eukaryota > Viridiplantae > Streptophyta > Magnoliopsida > Poales > Poaceae > Triticum > Triticum aestivum. Next base: position 627,119,604 of record NC_057813.1, read on the forward strand.
GCTCAGCGGATGCTTATATCCGAGCTGCTCGTGATGGAGTTGCTGGAGCCACTCACCAACTTTCAAAGGATATGCGGGTAAGAATTTTTGGGTAGATTCAATAATCATAGGCCAGCTGTCGTGGTTCTAAGACTAACAGTAGAAAGGGGGGTTGGTAGGGAGAGGCAAGATCTCAGCTATGGTGAAGGTGTACACACGAGGTTTACGAGTTCAGGCCCTTCTCGGTGGAAGTAACAGCCCTACGTCTCGGTGCCCGGAGGCGGTCGATTGGATTATATGTGTGATGTTACAGGGGGTGCGAACCCTTGTGCCAGAGGTGTGGGGTGGCTTATATAGAGTACGTCAGGACGTTCACCACCCTCCATTACAAGGGACTTAATGTACATAAAGTAGGGGCGTTACTGGTAACGCCAGCCTTAAGTGTTGTTAATGACCTTAAAGACTACGGAGTGAACGCCTGCCTATTGTAATGCTGAGTGACTCCTGGTCTTTGCTAGGTCGAGTGATTCTCTAGATGGTCGAGTGACATTAGGAAGGAGGACGCCCGAGTGACATGACTGTCGAGTGGATTGCACTTGACATCTTTGACTGGGGTCTCTTGCTGTCTCTTGGACTCCTTATCTTCTAGGGTAGTGACCTTGGGTGGGACGATATGTCTGGCCTATGACCCTACCCCAGGTCTGTATCCTCATTAGTAGCCCCCGAATGGATTAAGGTTCGAGTGGAAAGTAGGTTGAAGTTGAACTTGTTCTGAGCTTTGCACCTTCGTGAGTGTTTTCTGCAAGATTGAAAAACTCTCGTTGGTACTTCAGCATCAACTCAGCCGCCTAGATCCATTCAGAGAGTTGTCGATTGATCTTGTGGCATCATGTGCCGAGTGCTGTATTAGAGTGCAGGATCTTGGGCGCGATTGACTGCTGTGTATCTCGGATTTCATGGGATACGAAATTTCGGGGAAGCGCTCGGGACGGGGAGCGCCGAAGCGGGCGGAGCGGAGAAACTGCGATGCCTCGATTTCCGTGCCGCCTTTTTCGCCACGTACGTTGCGCGTGACTGTTGCGGGATTTGACAGGATTGCCTGGTCCCATGTGTCATTCACTCGGAAGCAACCCTTTATAAGGCGACGGGGCCGAGGCGTCTGCACTGTGCACGCCTGTTCCTTCTTCTTTTTCCTCCGCTTCTCCATCGCGCCCAGCTCTTCCGCTCTCGATGCCGCCGCTCCGCCACCATGGTGAAGGACAAGACGGCGACACTAGAGCGTGCAAAGAAGGCGACGAGGGCGGCGAAAGGCAAGAAGCAGAACCGCGGGTCGTCATCGCGCGCGGGGCTGCCACCGGGCTGGATCCATGGCGATTGGATCCGGTCTTTGATTCGGCAGGAAGATCTGGATGAGCTAGCGGAGTCCAGGCTGATCGCCAAGGGAGCGGCAATGTTGCCGGAGGGGGAGATGGAGCCTCAGCCTCAACCGGGTGAGTGTGTACTGCTCGCCACCCACGTCTACCGGGGTTTTTTGCTTCTTCTGCACCCCTTCTTTCGGGGATTCTTGAATTTCTTCGATGCTCAACTCCACCATTTTTCTCCCAACACCATCACGTATCTGGCCGCGTTCGTGTCGATGTGTGAAAACTTCTTAGGGTGTCGACCGCACTGGAGTCTTTTCAAACATATCTTCACCATCCAATCCCAGTCGGTCAAAAAAGCAAAGTCGAGTGACTCAAAGACCCACGTCATCCAGATGTGTGGGGGTTTAGGTATTCAGAAAAGGTATAGGAGTTCTTTCCCTGCTATGACTCTCCCTGAATCGGTTAGAGGCTAGCAGTCGACCTGGTTCTACAGCCAGGACGTCGCAGCTCCAGGTCAGTCGACTGGCCTCCCCCACTTCACATTCGACCGTGTCCAGACTCCTTCTCCACTCAAAGTGACTGCTGCTGAGAACATGGAGACAAATATGTTGGTGGAGAAAGTGGTCCAACTCATCAATGAGGGTGTCACCGGCCTGGATCTGTTGGAAGTGTTCCTCAATCGATGCATCTAGCCCCTTCAGGCCCGTGACCATCCTATGTGGTTATACTCCGGACCTGAAGAAACCGCTCGGGTCCATCCAGAGGAGGTGCCATCCAAAACCGTGGCTATGTGGTTGAGGAGTATCACAGGCAATCAGGACAACCCCAGAGGATCCAGGCGAGTCATTCCCTTCAGAGACGACAATCCACTCGACAAGGTATGCTCTTTATTCCGATTGCCTGGCGTGTATGTTCCGACTGTACTTGATGTCGACTGACTCTCGCTCGTCTTTTTGTCTTGTAGGTTTTCACTGAGATGTATTCGATGCCCAACGATGAACAAGCTCTGGAGTAGGACCAAGAGGGAGAGGCCAGTGCAGAGGAAAACGGCGACAGGGATTCCTCGGAAGAAGAGGAGGAGGAGGAGAGTGAGAAGTCGGACGAGGAGGAAGAAGTCGACTCACCGCCACACTCCGAGCGTCGATCCAAGCAGCAACATGACCCGGCAGGCGGGTGTGGGAAGAATATGGCTCCAGGTCCCCACACTCAGAAGCATACCCGGACATCGACTCCGGAGCCCACGGAGAAGGTCGCCAAGCAGCCCAAGGTTGCTCCTCCCAAGGCTCGGAAGACTTTGCCGCGGATCAAGATGGACGTCCCTGTTGCTTCGGGGTGAGCATCTCGTTTGTGTTTACATAGACCGACTGAATTTTTGTTCTGACCAACCGGATCATGTATCTCTCTAGCCCCACCTCTGCTGCCACTGACATGGACATCGACAAGGCGCTAGGAGACGAGGAGGCCACCTCTCGAGCTAGTAAGTTCGTTCGACTAGGTTTCATTTAGTCGAGTGAATCATCAATCGGCTGACTTTCTAATATTTCTCCCTTTCTGTAGTTCCGCAAGATATCGTCGTGCTCCCTCATGATGAAAAAGAAGAAGTGCCTCTACAGGAGAGGAAGAAAAGGAGTGGGGGCTCGAACATGAAGAGACTTGAAGTTCAAGTCCCTCAGTCGACGCCGACACTTGAGGCGGTGGTCGAACGTTCCGGAGAACCGGTTCGGATGAACGTCACATTTGCCGATCCGCTGACAACTGATCATCCTTCGAGATCGGCTGCTCCGACTCCTGCCGCTCCAGTGCAACCCCACGTGTCTGACCCAGTAACCGCTTCGACCGCCTTGCAACCATCACTCTTCACTGCATATCAGACCCCAGACGACTCGCCGAGTGCTGCTAGGGAGGCTCTTCGCCAGGTGAACCTTGTCATGGAGCAGGTGAAGGTGATGCACGAGGCTAGTTAGGTAGCTTACAACGCCAGCACTGCCCTTCAGACCAATGTTCAGGTCAGCAAAACTCCGACTGAACTTTTGAATGTTGATTTATATCCGATCACCCACTGGGGTGTTTCTTTGTTTAGAGTTTAAGAAATCTTCCACTCCACTCGAATCGAGCTGAGTCTCAGGAAACTGTCTGGATCAGTGGGGGCACGCCGAGTGCACCCACTGGGTGTAGTCCCCGAGACCACGGTCGACTGCTGGCAGTCGACTGGGGTCTTAGAATGTACTCTCTCTTCTTTTTTTCTGAACTCACGCTGGGCAGACCCTGCTGAGTATTGATCTGAACCAGTGGGGGCATGCTAAGTGCACCCACTGGGTGTAGTCCCCGAGACTACTGTTGAATATTTGATTTGGTAGTAGTCTTAGAGTAACTTTTCCCTGTCACTGTCTCTTATTTCTGTCGACTGACATATCTTTCTTGCTGACTGCAGAGGTCTTGTGATCTTGGAGCTCGACTTTCTGAGTTAAAGAAGAAGCATATCAGCGTTGAACTTGACCTTGAACTCGCAAAGAAGAACCTCAAGACTGCTCAACAAGAGATGGCCATCATGGGAGGTAATCATTCAACTGTCTTGTCTGCTTTGTAGCTGGCGCTTCCCACTGCTTTTTCTTTCAGTCTCTTTGAACCGAGTGACTTCACACAAGCAGATGTGTGTAGTGAAGATCGCCAACTTCAGGCTCGTCTGAAGAGTGTTGTTTCTTTAGAGAGGATGAAGGAGGCTTTGGAGAAGAAGGACTTGGACCTTGCAGCTGCTCAGAAGGAAGCACGTGAGAAGACGAAGCTTGTGGACCAGAAGCTGGCTTCAGTCGGCAAATTGGAGGAGGAGAACGCGAAGTTGAAGACCGCCATCTCGGAAGCTAATCGAGAAGTCGAGCAGCCGAGGAAGGACAAGGAGAACCTGACCACGGAAGTCGGCGGCCTTAGAACCAAGACAGACAAGCTAGAGTCCTATCTGGAGCAACTTGCTGCGAAACTTGTTCTGAAGCTTGAAGGTATGGTCACTCGACTGATTAATTGTGTCGATTGAAGTATGTTGCAATATTGTCGACTCATTGTTTTTCGTGATGGAACAGAATTTTGCCAGGACTTTGAAGCTGAAACCGGGCGGGTTGAGACAGGTCTCGACCCCATCAATTGTCCCTTGAAAGATGAAGTTGCAATGAACTTGCTTCGATTGGAATCACGCTTGGATGACGCTGTTGACTATCTGGCTCGGCTGAAGGCTGCGATGACCCGAGTGGACGCCGAACTCTGGCCTTAGGCGGAACTTTCTCAAGACCTCAAGTCGTTGATGACTCGACTCAATCAGATTCCCGGCTGAGTGCAAGAGTGGAAGAAGTCTGCTGCTCACTGTGGTGCTCATGTCGCCTTGTTATTGGTTCGGGTGCACTGCAAGGAGGCTAAAGAAGACAAGCTGGCAGCCCTCAAGGTAGTGAATACTAAGAAGCACTCCTTCAAGACCTTCATGGACACCTTCCTCGAGGCAGCCACTCATTGACAGCATCGACCTTGACAGCTTCTGCAATCCAGCTAGCCCTTCTCTTGCCGAGTGATTGAAAAAACATTACGCTTCATCCTCACTTGCCTCGGAATGCCGAGTGATTTTGTAATCGTTAAAACTCCTTCAGGCCTGACGCCCGAGTACTTTAATCTGCGGTTAGGAACCTTCGGATTTATCTTTGAATATGTTGCATTTATCTTCGAGTGAAAATCGTTCTTCTCTTGGATTGGTTTCTGTTTGTTCGATGCAGCTTCGGAAGAAGAATCAGCAGTCGACCAGTTGGACGAGCCTTGAGTAGCATTGACCAGCTCATCAGCAAGGCACTCAGCAATGGTCTTGATGTTCCTGTCATCAGCCAGGCACCAGCCGTTGGATGGGCCTTTGACAGTGCGCACAATCTCGTCCTTCTTCTTGGCGGTGCAGCCCCCCTCCCCCGGGGGAGGGGGGTCGTGGTCGACCCGCACCATTCAGCGGGACCGACAGCTCATCAACGAGGCATTCAGCAATGGTCTTGACATTCCTGAAAGTGGCCCACCTTGGCGACACACTCAATCTCGTCTTTCTTCTTGACGGTGCAACTCTGGAGTGGGGGTCGTGGTCGACCCGCACTTTGCTAAGTCCCCGAGCGAGAAGATCAGTTTTCACTCGGGAGGGTTTTTTAAAACTTAGGCAAGTACTGGACTACAGCTAAGCCCCCGAGTGGGAGGATTGCTCACCACTCGGTAGGATTTTTTAAACTTAGGCGAGTACTGGACTGCAGCTAAGCCCCCGAGTGGGAGGATTGCTCACCACTTGGTAGGATTTTTCAAACTTAGGCGAGTACTGGACTACAGCTAAGCCCCCGAGTGGGAGGATTGCCCACCACTCGGTAGGATTTTTTAAACTTAGGCGAGTACTG
>NC_057813.1:627125755-627145420 GCF_018294505.1 Triticum aestivum
GTAGGATTTTTTATCACTTGGGCGAGTACTGGACTGTAGCTAAGCCCCTGAGTGAGAGGCAGACTCACCACTCGGTAGGATTTTTTATCACTTAGGCGAGTACTGGACTGTAGCTAAGCCCCCGAGTGAGAGGCATACTCACCACTCGGTAGGATTTTTTATCACTTAGGCGAGTACTGGACTGCAGCTAAGCCCCCGAGTGAGAGGTAGACTCACCACTCGGTAGGATTTTTTTATTACTTAGGCGAAACAGATTCACAGCTAAGGCACCCACTGGGGGGAGCTTGTGTGGTTTCTGCTGGTCCACTCGGGAACCAAGTCTCCTTCTTGAAATGCCCGACCCCTTATGTTTCTGGCATGGAATTGACGCAAGTCTTGCTGATAAATGGTCGACCGGATCAAGGCCATCTCTCTTTCTTCTTCCAGGAGGTCGACTGCATCTTGCCTAGCCTTCTCTGCTTCCTCTTCTGAGAAGAGTTCGACTCAGGGCGCGTTGTGGAGAAAATCACTCGGGAGTACGGCTTCGGCTCCGTAGACTAAGAAGAATGGAGTCTGTCCAGTCGACCTATTACGAGTTGTCCACAATCCCCAAAGCACTGATGGGAGCTCATCAACCCAAGCCCCTGCTGCATGCTTGAGGTCACGCATCAACCAGGGTTTCAGTCCTTTGAGAATCAATCCATTCGCTCACTCAGCTTGCCCATTCGACTGAGGGTGAGCGACCGAAGCGTAATCGACCCTCGTGCCTTGGGAAGCACAAAAGGCTCTGAATTCATTAGAGTTGAAGTTCAATCCGTTATCCGTGATAATGCTATGCGGAACACCATATCTGATATCAATTCCCTGATGAAGCTCACGGCTGTACTTGATTCAAGATTTTTAATGGGCTTGGCTTCGATCCATTTGGTAAACTTGTCGACTGCCACCAGCAGATGGGTAAATCCGCTCCTGCCAGTCCTCAGGGGTCCAACCATGTCCAATCCCCAGACAGCAAAAGGCCAGACAAGTGGAATAGTCTTCAGAGCTGATGCAGGTTTATGGGACATGTTGGAGTAAAACTGACAACCTTCACACTTGTCTACTATTTCTTTTGCCATCTCGTTGGCATGTGGCCAGTAAAATCTGGCTCGATATGCTTTGGCCACAATGGTCCGACAGGACGCACGGTGACCACAGGTCCCCGAGTGAATATCATTGAGGATCATTCGGCCTTCTTCTGGCATGATGCACTTCTGGCAGACCCTGATTACACTTTCTCTGAACAACTGACCTTTTATCACGGTAAAGGATTTAGATCGTCGGACGATCTGTCGAGCCTCTTCTTCATCCTCTGGAAGTTCTTTCCTAAGAATGCATGCAATGTACGGCACTGTCCAGTCGGGAGTGATGACCAAAACCTCCATGACTAAGTCGACCACGGCTGGGATTTCGACTTCAGTCGGATCTGTGGCCCTCTTGGGCTGTGGTGATTCTTCTGTGAAAGGATCTTCCTGAACTAAAGGTGAATGAATATGTTCCAAAGACACATTTCGGGGAATGGCCTCTCTCTTTGAACCTATCTTTGCCAACTCATCTGCAGCTTGATTTTTCAGTCGGGGTATATGGTGAAGCTCCAAACCTTCAAACTTCTTTTCCAGCTTTCTTACTGCATTGCAATAACCAGTCATGGCTGGGCTCCTGACATCCCATTCCTTCATCACTTGAATAACCACCAAATCTGAGTCGCCGTAAACCATAAGGTGACGGACACTGAGTGAAATGGCCATACGCAACCCGTATAAAAGTGCTTCATACTCGACTTCATTATTGGAGGAATCAAAATGAATCTGGAAAACATAACTAAGCTTGTCTCCACGAGGGGATACCAATACTACCCCAGCACCTGAACCATTCAGCATCTTGGAGCCATCAAAGAACATAGTCCAATGCTCCAAGTGGACTTGAGTCGGCAATTGCTGCTCAATCCACTCGGCAAGGAAATCTGCGATTGCTTGGGACTTGATAGCTTTCTTTGCCTCAAACTTGATATCCAATGGAAGGAGTTCAAACGCCCATTTTGCCACTCGACCAGTTGCATCTCTGTTATTCAGAATTTCAGATAGTGGCACGTTGCTGACGACTGTAATGGAGTGATCAGAGAAATAATGCGGAACCTTCTTCATGGTCATGTATATTCCTTAAACAAGCTTCTGATAATGTGGATATCATTGCTTGGATGGAGTCAAAACTTCAGAGAGATAATAAACTGGGCGTTGAACCTTGTAATATTTTCCTTCCTCTTCTCGCTCGACCGTGAGTACTGTACTGACAACTTGTCCAGTGGCTACAATGTAAAGAAGTAAAGGCTCTTTGCTGATTGGCGCAGCGAGCACCGGCTGGGTGGAAAGCAGGGCTTTGAGCTCTGCAAACGCTGCATCAACTTCCTCAGTCCACTCGAACTTGTCAGATTTCTTCATCAGTCGGTAAAGAGGCAAGGCCTTTTTACCGAGACGAGAAATGAATCGACTCAAGGCGGCCAAACAACCAGTCAGCTTCTGAACGTCATGCACTTGCACATGGCGTTTCATTCGGAGGATGGTATCAACTTTTTCTGGATTAGCGTCGATCCCTCGTTTGGAAACGAGAAAACCGAGTAACTTTCCTCCTGGAACTCCGAATGTGCACTTTGACGAATTAAGATTGATATCGTACCTTCTTAGGTTGGCAAAGGTTTCTGCAAGGTCAGTCAATAGGTCGGAACCTTTGCGAGACTTAACCACAGTGTCATCCATGTATGCTTCCACATTCTGACTGATTTGAGTGAGCAGGCACTTCTGAATCATTCTCATGAATGTGGCCCCGGCATTTTTAAGACCAAAAGGCATGGTGACATAGCAAAAGCACCCGAATGGGGTAATGAAGGCTGTTTATATTTCATTGGGACCATACAGTCGGATCTGATGATACCCGGAATATGCATCTAAAAAAGACAAGCGCTCACACCCCACAGTCGAGTCAACAATCTGATCGATGCGGGGGAGAGGGAAGTGATCTTTTGGGCAGGCCCGATTGGTATGCTTGAAATCAATGCACATACGAAGTGAATCGTCCTTCTTAGGGACCATGACTACATTGGCAAGCCACTCGGAGTGGTAGATCTCCTGGATGAACTCTGCTGCTAGGAGCCGAGCCACTTCCTCGCCAATTGCCTTTCTCTTCTGCACGGCAGACCGCCGAAGATGCTCTTTGACGGGTTTTATCTTGGGATCGACACACAAACGGTGCTCAGCCAGTTCTCTGGGTACACCCAGCATGTCAGAGGGTTTCCATGCAAAGATGTCCCAGTTCTCACGGAGGAACTGGATGAGCGCTTCTTCCTATTTGCTGTCGAGTGTCGTTGATATATGAGTCGGTGCGGCATTGGGATCGGTCGGGTGAATATGAATCGGCGTCGTTTCACCAGACGACTGAAATGCAGAATCCGTGGCGAGCTTCTTGGCTCGGAGCAAATCACTCGGACCTGCATTCTTTTGATACTCTTGGAATTCAACTGCTGCCATCTGCGCATCAGCAATTTTGGAACCTTTCTGGAAGCATTCCTCTGCTTTATGCCGATTGCCAGTAACTGTGATCACACCTTTGGGGCCAGCCATCTTCTACTTGAGGTACACGTAACATGGTCGAGCCATAAAACGTGCGTAGGCAGGCCTACCCAAGATGGTATGATAAGCACTCTGGAAATCCACGACTTTAAATGTCAACTTTTCCTTACGGTAGTGCTTGAAATCACCGAAAACCACATCGAGAGCGATCTGGCCGAGTGATCCGGCTTTCTTTCCAGGGATAACGCCGTGGAAACTCATATTGCTCTCGATAAGTTTGGACATCGGAATGCCCATCCCCTTCAAAGTTTCAGCATAAAGGATATTCAGACCGCTACCACCGTCCATCAGCACTTTAGTCATTCTAGTGCCTCCGACCATGGGTCGACCACAAATGCTTGCCTCCCAGGGGTGGCCACATGAGCAGGATGGTCAGACCGGTCGAATGTGATGGCTGTCTGAGACCATTTCAGGTATGTGGTCGTCGTCGCGGGAGCAACCATGTTTACTCCTCTATTGATAACTTTCAGCCGACTCTTGCTCTCAACATCAGCAAAAATCATGAGGGCGGAATTGACTTTGGGATAACCGTCGTCTTCCTCTTCATCCTCATCTTTGTCCGACTCTTTCTCCTTCTCACCGTGCTGTTTTTCTCAGAACTGCTGGATCAGGAGTCAACATTGTCGAGTGGTATGCTTAGGGTAGATCAGATTACCCTCTTCATCCTTCTTCGTGTGGATGTGACATGGCAAATCCAACACATCATTCCCCGCTTGATCCTTTACCTTCTTAGGGGTCCGGGGCCCTTTAGGTTTTCACTTGAACTTTCCTTGAGCCACTCCAGCAATCTCACCGAGTGCCGCCGGCTCGGCCTTACGCTTCTATTTCCGATTGGAATTACCTCCACCGGTCTCTTGGCCGACTGGCTTACTCTTTCCGCTACGGAGTCGGTCCTCTTCTTTCCCGTTAGCGTACCGGGTGTCTATTTCCATCATCTGAGTTAGAGTCATATCACCAGTCCGACCGAACTTTAGGACCAACTCTCGGTATTTGACGCCTTCCTTGAAGGCACACACAGCTTGATGCTTTGATACATTTTCAATGGTGTGATGCAAAGTGGTCCACCTCTGGATGAAATCTCTCAAAGTCTCATGCGGCTTTTGTACACAATGCCGCAACTCGGTCAATCCTGCTCGTTGTTTGCAAGTGCCCTCAAAAGTTCTGACGAACACTCCAGCCATCTCTTCCCAACTGTATATACTGCCTGGAGCTAATTGAGTCAGCCACGCTCGGGCCGACCCTTCCAACATCAGAGGAAGATGCTTCATTGCTACGTCATCGTTTCCACCGCCAATCTGCACAGCCACTCGGTAATCCTCGAGCTAAGTTTCAGGCTTGGATTCTCCAGTGAACTTACTAACTCCGGTCGCCAACCTGAAGTTGGGAGGAATCACTGTGGCCCTGATGGCTCTGCTGAAACACTCTGGAATGGAAACATGCACTTTGCTGCCACTTGGACGATCTCTGCCAGGGTCTTCTCTATGCGCTCTGTTCCGGTCGACTAGGCCTTGAACGAGGATGGATCTCGCATCGAAGCCTGGCTCTCTTGGGTCGACTGGTGCCCTGCGCTCGCCACTGTGACGGTGTCTGTCATCGTTCTACCGAGGCACATATGACGCACTCCTCGAAGGAGGCGTGGGCACTCGATGACGATTGTCGCGGTCGAGCGGAAGATCATACTATCCACGGCCCTCACGCCTTGGGGGCGACCTTGGGCTGTGGGCCGACTGAACTGTATCCACTACTACGGATCTGCTGTGAATCCTATTCCACGACTGAGACACTGCTGTGTTTTGCTCTCCTGCTGCCCGGAGCAAGGCCCTGATCTGCATCAGCCCTCAGCCAGCCTCCGACTGGGAAGGTTGGATCAACTCTGCTATTCTGGCTGCAGCTGTGAGGTTTTGAATCGGAGTACGGTATACCTTAGGTGGAGGCGGGAAAAGTTGCCGTTGACTGGACTCAGGGACCCGCTCCCGAGTACGCTCGTCGAGAGCGCGTTCAAGGTTCTCCAGTCGAGTGTGCTCAGCCAAATTAGCTAGGTGCACCTCTTCCAAGGCTCGAGCCTTGGGGGTTTCTCCAACGATGGGCATGTGGAGTGCATCCATGTTGCGGCGACGAAGTTATTACCTCTGCTGCGAAGAAAGGGGTTCAGGATGGTATTCCTCATGGACGCGCGACGGATCGCCGCCACTATCTTCGCCGTCTTCACGACGGAAGCTAGGTGGACCACGTGGTCCATCGACCATCAAGACTTTGGCCGCAGGGTTGCTGCTATCGCACTCGGATGCGGTCTCCGCGGAGCTAGACGACAGACCGTGGAGAGTTTCATCGGGCTCGATTGCCGTGACTTGATGGGTGGCTGAACGCCGAGCTACCACGTGTTTCACCCACCACTGAAGCCGCAATCGACCGGATCGCTTGCAGCGGCGAACAGCGGGGAGGGAAGACACCATCGGAGTCGATTGATACTGAGTCGACGGCTGCCGGAGAAGGACGCCATGAACACACGCGCAAAAGTGCGTCGCCCCTCGGACAGGGAGCGCCTCAATGTCAAGTGGAGCTTCTTGAAGCCATGCGGAGTCGTCGGTGATGAAAACGAGCGCGCCGAGACGGATCTCACGGCCCTCAGCCAATCCGCCGCCGGAAACCATGATGGTGATGATCGGAAAAACTTGCAACTTCACCAAAAAGTCGCTAAGACACCTGCCCCATGGTGGGAGGCAACTGTCGTGGTTCTAAGACTGACAGTAGAAAGGGGGGTAGGTAGGGAGAGGCAAGATCTCAGCTATGGTGATGGTGTACACACGAGGTTTACGAGTTCAGGCCCTTCTCGGTGGAACTAACAGCCCTACGTCTCAGTGCCCGGAGGCGATCGATTGGATTATATGTGTGATGTTACAAGGGGTGCGAACCCTTGTGCCAGAGGTGGGGGGTGGATTATATAGAGTACGCCAGGACCTTCACCGCCCTCCATTACAAGGGACTTAATGTACATAAAGTAGGGGCGTTACTGGTAACGCCAGCCTTAAGTGATGTTAATGACCTTAAAGACTACGGAGTGAATGCCTGCCCGTTGTAATGCTGAGTGACTCTTGGTCTTTGGTAGGTCGAGTGATTCTCTGGATGGTCGAGTGACAGTTGGGAGGAGGACGCCCGAGTGACATGACTTTCGAGTGGATTGCACTCGACATCTTTGAGTGGGGGTCTCTTGCTGTCTCTTGGACTCCTTATCTTCTAGGGTAGTGACCTTGGGTAGAACGTATAGGTCCGGCCTATGACCCTACCCCAGGTCTGTATCCTCATCACCAGTAGCCCCCAAGTCTTGAAGCAGTTGGCCCAACAGATTTAAGAGTCGTTACTTTGTTAGTTACTCACATAGGGGAGTAAAAAGTTATCCAAGGAGCTCGAAGAATGTCGAACAAAGTTGTCTGCTGCTACTGCCGAACTCGAAGATTTAAAGAAATCCAAGAAGGCACCTGATGGTAAGTGCAGCAGTTGTTCGGAGATAAGGCTTCCATGAATACAACGAGGTTTCCTAATTATGGTTGTGTCTCGTTGGTAGGCTCGACAGATCGGCCGGAGGAGAAGCTAAGGGCTTGTCAAGCAGATAAAAAACATGCCGAAGGGCAAGAAGGAGCTGGTAAACGTGTTTTGACACGGACCATCATTGAGAAGAACAAACTTCTGGATGCCAACACCAAGCAAGCACAAGAACTGTAGGATTTGAGAGCACAGTTATCGGATGCTTTGAAAGAGAACAAGAAATTGGAAGGCGGCATATTCAGTATGCTCTGTGACCTATTAGTCAAGAATGTTCTCCTGTTTGATTTTTTTAACAAGTTTGCTTCTGTAGTTGTGCTAACTGGACGTCCCGAAGGAGAAGTGTAAGGATTCCAAGGCGACCTGCTACAAGAGCTGTCCTAAGTGCACGAGCAAGCTCAGAAGGCAATGAGGAGCGTGGCTAAGGCGTTATGGCCATCTAATTCCACTCCAAGAAGTATGGATGAGCTTGCGAATTTATTCAAGGGAGCTTGTCGCTGTTTGGAGCTATGGAAGATATCAACATGTCGGGAAGGCACTCGAGAAGCCTGGGCCATGGTGAAAACACCATATACCAAGCTTGATCCGAATCATATGGCCCGGGTCGGGCCGCAGGGCCCATGTGGACAAGAAACTCCTCTTAGCTTAGTGTATGACCAAGTGAAAACGACATCTAAGTTTTTGCAACAGGATTGTAAACTAGACAACCTACTAGAGGGTCTAGAGGAAGAGGAAGTTTTTGAGTCCAAGTAGTAATGTACTTCATCAACAAACTTTTCTCCGGACGAATTATAAAACTATTGTCATGGCAGACTTTCCGCTTCGACCTCCAAAACCAGGGGTTTGGAGTGTTTCCAGATATTTTAAACCATTGGTAAACACCAAGGTATGCTCGGAAACTAGGCGGTCCGGTCATAGTTGCTTGAATAGACAAATTGTATTCGGGGAGTTATGTTATATTACATTTGATCGTAAGAAACATCTTCCAGAGATAATAGTTCCATTAAGGGTTCCTTTCCCTGGGCCAGTATGCGTTTTTGCGCATACACGAACTGTGATGGAGAGATCACAGTACACTTTATAATTTGGGGGCATATATTGCAACGTGGTCAGTTCGTCTCTTGTCCGCCGACCGATCATTCCCTTAAGAACGCTAGCTTTAGGCTTCACCCGTCTGAGGTACATGTCTGGATAACCCAGCTGTAACAATCGCAGAGGTGCTCCCTTTATGCCCTAGCCGAACAAGCGGGAACGTAGGGCATAAGCACAGGAGCCAGGCAACCCAGCTTGGCAAGAACTTAAGTCATAAAGGTGCATATAATGGCGAAGACAGGACACATATGAGTAGACAACACGTATATATGGTGAGCTTGACACTCCAAAAATAATAATCAGAGTAAACTTCTGTAAAAAGAAGCCCCGAGGTGATAAGGGGTGTGTACATTTGATGATGTATTGCCCTCGAGTGTACGGTCGATCCGAACACCGGTAAAGGTTGTAAAAACCGAAAAAGGAAAAAGAGGGGTGAAAAAGAGAAAAGACGAGAGAGAGAAAAGGTTACAAGTGTGGATTTAGGTGTAGAATCTGCGGAGCTGAGCGGCGTTCCATGGGTTTGGCTCTAAACGATTATCCGAAGCGTTGCGCAGGCGATAGGCTCCTCCCGTGAGAACTTCATCTATGATGAAGGGACCCTCCCATTTGGGCTTGAGCTTGTCCTTTTCCTTCTCTGGTGGGCGCAGGGAGAGTTCATCAACATTATAAGTCTTTGCACGTACTTCCCTGCTTTGATATCACCTGGCTTGCTGTTGGTAAAATGCGGAACGGGCCTTCACGATGTCACGCTCCTCCTCCAAGCCATCCAGATCGTCGTGCTGATCGAGCTCGGCCTCCCTCTCTTCATACATGCGCACTCGATGTGAGTCATGAATAATGTCACAAGGCAGTACTGCCTCGGCGCCGTACACCATGAAAAAGGTGTGTATTCGGTCATGCCATTGGGCGTGGTCCGCAGCCCCTAGAGTACGGAATCGAGTTCTTCAACCCAGTGCTTGTCTGATTCGCACAGGGATCGTACTAATATGGGTTTAATGCCGCTCATGATCGAGCCGTTAGCCTGCTCGACTTGACCATTTGTCTGAGGGTGATATACAGAGGCGTAGTCGAGCTTGATGCCCAAATTTGCGCACCAAGTTTTTACCTCATCGGTCGTAAAGTTGGATCCATTGTCTGTAATGATACTATGCGGGACACCATAATGGTGCACCACATGGGATGTAAAGTCTATAACTGGTCCGACTTTGACCATTTTGACTGGTTTGGCTTCTATCCACTTAGTGAATTTGTCAACCATAACCAGTAAATATTTCTTCTTGTGGCTTCCCCTTTAAGGGGTCCGACCATGTCATGCCCCCAGACCACAAAAGGCCACGTAATGGGGATTGTTCGCAAACCAGTAGGAGGCATGTGACTTTGATTTGCAAAAAGATGGCATCCAATACATCGCTGTATGAGGTCCTGTGCGTCTGCTCGGGCCGTGGGCCAAAAGAAACCCATACGGAAGGCCTTACTTACAAGGGCCTGAGCGGCGGCATGATGTCCACTGAGACTGGCGTGTATTTCGGCCAGTAGATGTCGTCCTTCTTCTTCGGAGATACACCATTGTAAGACTCTAGTTGTACTTTTCTTGTACAGTTCCCCCTCATGGACTTTCTAAGCCTTCGAGCGTTGAACTATGCGACAGGCTTCTGTCTGATCATCAGGGAGCTCATTCCTAGTAAGGTAGGCGAGGAAAGGTTCGGTCCATGGGGAGATTACAACCATGATTTCATGGGAAAATGGTGTTATCTCGGTATCTGAACCCCCAACAATATCGAGCTGTGTTCGGAATCTGGTGGTATGATCGGCTCTGGAACAATGTTGCCGCTGCCGTCCTGCCACACCATGGATGGCTTGAAGAGCCTTTCTACGAAGGTGTTAGGTGGGACGGGGTCACGTTTAGCGCCCATGCGGGCAAGTATGTCCGCCGCTTGATTACTTTCTCGAGCCACGTGATGAAACTCAAGCCCTTCAAACCGAGCTGAAATGTTGAGTACAACGTTATGATAGGCCGCCATCTTCGAATCTTTTGCATCAAAGTCTCCATTTATCCGGGTTATTGCAAGATTTGAATCCCCGCGCACCTCAAGGCATCGTATGCCCATGGAGACGGTCATCCGGAGACCATGCAATAGGGCCTCGTATTTGGCTGCATTTTTAGAATCTGTGTACAGTATTTGGAGCACATAATGGATTGTATCTCCTGTGGGGGATGTCAAAACGACACCAGCCCCTAATCCAGCTAACATCTTAGAGCCGTCGAAGTGCATCACCCAGTGGGAGTATGTGCCGTATTCTTTAGGGATTTCGGCCTCTGTCCATTTGGTGACGAAGTCAGCCAACACCTGAGATTTAATAGCTTAGTGTGGCTTGTAAATTACTTCAAATGGTAAGATCTCAATAGCCCATTTGGCAATCCGTCCAGTGGCGTCTCGATTGTTTATAATGTCGTTAAGTAGTACTTTGGAAGCGACCGTGATGGAGCACTCTTGAAAGTAGTGCCGCAGCTTGCGGGATGCCATGAAGACGGCATATGCTATCTTTTGGTAATGTAGGTATTGGGATTTACATGGTGTAAGGACCGTTGATACGTAATATACCGGTTTTTGAATTGGGAACTTGTGTCCCTCCTCATTCCGCTCGACGACGAGCACCGCACTCACTACTTGGTGAGTTGCAGATATGTAGAGTAGCATTGGTTTGTGTAACATCCCAAATTTTCAATTTGGAATGTTATAGACTAGATCATCAATGCATATCATGTTTTATTTGCTTTTGGTTTGATCCTAGAAATTCTAAGCAACTGAAGGACCCTCGGAGAGAGTTGGGAATTTCGTTATTTTCATATTTGAGTTTTCTCGAATTTTGAATATAGGATCATTTGATTTTATTTATTTTATCTTCAATTATTTCGGTTAAAAAATATGAGAGAGGGAATAAAATGACTTTCCCAAAATAAAGAAATATTGAGGATTTAATAAAAAAAATCAAATAAGTTTTATTTTGGTGTTTTTGCTATTTTATTTGAATTTAGGAAAAATTGCACGTTTTCAAAACTGCATTTTAGGGCCAAGAAAATGTTCATCTTGTTCTAAATATTTTATTTAGATGGTGAAAATTTGTTTTGGCATTTTTAGATTTTTATTTATTTTTCTAGGATTTTTCTTAGTTCAGCAGAATTATTTAAAAAAAATCCCCGCGCCCGACTGGGCCGAAGGCCCAGCCAAGCCAGGCCGGCCCATCCCGCGCCGCCGCCTTTGCGCCGCGCACCGCCACCGCCGACTCGGACTCCTTCCCCGCCGTCGCCTTGCCCCCTCCCCCAAGCCGCCACCACCCCCCCTTAAATACCCGCCGCCAACACCCTCCCCACCTCGCCACCCGACCCGCAGCAGCAGCAGCAACCACCGCCTCCGCCTTCTGCCGCTGCCGCCGCAGCCTCGCCGTCCCGCCGCCGTGCCGGAACCCCGCCGGAGCACCGCCGGAGCCGAGTCGAGGTAGCCGCCCACCGCCCCGGTTTTTTCTAAAGAAACCAATCCGTTTTTTAGAAAAAAAACCTAGATTCATTTTTTTAGATCGGTTTTATTTTTTTAGGTTTATTTTATTTAGCGAGCGTTCGCCCGTTCGTTCGTTTTAACGAACGAATTCGTCGTTTAGTTTCAGTTCACGAACGTCCATTCGTTAATCTATTCGTCAGTTTTCTTTTTCTCGGATTTTTCCGCGGTTATTTCTGATCGCGATTTCTGATCCGATTCCGTTTTATTTTATCTTTTCGCTCGTTTATCGGAATCAGGCGATTCAAGCGCCTAGAGTTTCGTCTCGAAACCCTCTTTCTGTTTAACCCACTCAAACAAGTTTTTGCTACTATAAGTTTTGACATAGATCCATATTAGTAAACAAAGCTTATTTCTTTCGCCGTTTGTTTTTCGTTGCTTCGTTCGATTTGTTTCTTTTTGCAAACCGGAGTTCTTAAGTTGAAATTTCTGATTAGATCTCTTATTTGAGTTTTACCTATGCATTAGATGAGTACTTATTGTATGTATGTATGTTTGTTTGTTTGTTTGCGATAGAGTATCCGGAGTGCGCCGCTTGCTACTTCGAATCTCTAGGTTTTATGGATCATCAGCAAGGCAAGTAACACTTTGATCATATCTCTTTACTACCCAGTTTTATTGCATTAGATCAATCCGCAAACAATTGCATGATTAGGATCTGATTAATATGTGGGTTTTGGGAAGTAGATGAGGTAGTACCTATTACCTGTTTTATTATCAAACCCTTGGGAGTTACCTCTATGTTTGCTTATATTGCCATGCTATGCTAGTAGAGGTGGATTGGGTGAGTGTATCAATGACAGATGTGAGATTGTTAATTAATGGTTTATTTAAGGTGGCAACTTTAATACACATCTGGGTGGATTGAGGCACCTGGATATTCCACCGATTGCCTGCTTCTTTTGAACCGCCACCCAGGCCCAAAGGGATCATGAGATTGTTCATGCTAGAAACTTCCGTGTGCAGCCACAAGCTACTATGGGCTCTAGCATAGTTGACTAAGTCGTGCGAACTGTTATAGTGGTAGACTAGCAGATGTAAGGGATGTAGGTTGGTACGGTCTACCCAATCGTAAGGTGCTAGCGCTTCTGAAAGACTATGTCTCGGTCATCAGTTTCTCAAACACCATCCAGTGCGAGAAAACCAACGGAGGAGATCAAGTCTTATGGGGAAAAGTGCACAAACCTCTGCAGAGTGTATAAACTAATCATGGTTAGCCGAGTCCTTGATTATGGATGTTTTGAGTATCTAGTACTTGTGTTATCATGTGAATCTCATCATGTTACTTTAATTAATATTGTTGGGTTTTTAATGATGATGCTAATTGGGATTGAGATTGCTGTCAACCATTCTCAAAGTTTAACAACCACCATGATAGTTAATAAAATTTATTCCTTTGTAGTAGGGAAAAATTGGCTTTATGCAAAACTGTAACCATAGAGCTTTCCACCAGCCATATTATGCATGTAGTGTAGTCTTATTCTTTCATTACTCTCTATGTGTTACACTGCCAGCATATTCCATGTGCTGACCCGTTTTCGGGCTGCAACGTTTATGTTGCAGACTTTTCAGAAGACGAGTTAGATGCCTTAGGATCGTGGTTCTATACTCAGTGATGCCGTTGGAGTTGATGGACTCACTTATCTTCCAAGCCTTCCGTTGTTATCGTTATTAGATGGCCTTAAGCCATATCTATTGTAATAAGTTCTCTTTTGTGACATTCGTTGTAATAAGTGTGTGATTGCTACTCTGTTATAAATCCTTCAAGTACTGTGCGTGTCAGCATTACTGATCCAGGGATGACACGGAAGCACAGAGATCAGACTGTTTGAGGTCCGGTCGCTACAAGATGGTATCAGAGCACACGCTGACTGTAGGACACGACCACTAAGCTAAAAGCCCTAGATCACTACTCACTCTTTTCATTTCTGACTCCTCATCTTTTCTACTCTTTTAGGATGGCGGATGCAAGGAACAAGTTCACGCAACCGGATGAAGATACACCCTTTGGACGACACCTGAAGGAAGTCACTAAGTACTTGCACATCGGAGTACCAAGCTTCACCGGGACCTACAACGCCACTTTACATGAAGAGGAGCACTGGATGATTCAAGTTCAAGTTCCAGGAAGGACGTTCATGCCTGTCACTGAGCCCATAGAGTTTTCCTTTGATGCACCAACCTGGAGTCTAGGAAAGAGCATGGCAGCCCAAATCACAATGGGACGTATTGGAGAAGTTTACCACAAGGATCTCAAGGATACTATCTACCAGATTTGTGGGTGTCGAGATGAGCAATGGGAGATGATCAGCACCATGAAGGATAGATCAATTGCAGCTTTCATCCAGGAGTTAAACCAGCACATTCGACACCAGGAGAACCAGATGTGCGCAGGCATGATAGACCTGAAGAAGGCCATGACCAAGATCACAAAGCTGGAGGAAGAACTCAAGTCTACACGTGATGGATATGAGTAGGAAATAGCAACACTAGTGGAGAAGAGCGATGATCTGTAGAAGAAGCCAAAGGTATTCATGGGATTTCCCGCAACTGGAGGAGAAGACGAAGATTGCACCTGTCCAGAGAACTACATCATCATCAACGACACCGACTCGGACCCAGACGATAGCGACGATGACTATGTTGATGAAGCTGGAGCAAATATCATGGAGTCCTCATCGGAGCAGTTGTTATAGTCGACCACCATAACAGTAGTAGTATTTCCCCCATGTATCTAGTATACTCTGAGCACTTTTGTAACGATAGATAGACTGTTGTATGCCCTTGCTTGTTTGAATGAAGTGATTTTGTTTGCATTTGTCTCATGTGCATATGGGTAGTGTTTTCCCTCTAGACCTCATTCTATTCTATATTCTCATCTTTTGTAAACCCTCAGATGCCTCTGAGACGTGACAATGGATTTGCTTTCCCACCGGAGCTCACTCAGTTGATCCAGCAGCAGAATGCCTTGATGTAGTTGCTAGTCCAGAATCAGAATCAGGGGAACAACAACAACAACCCACCACCACCACCACCTGTTGATCACTTAACCCATTTTCTTAGGCTGAATCCACCGGTGTTCTCCAGTAGCACCGAGTCGATTGTTGCAGATGATTGGCTCCGCAAGACAGATAGGGAGTTGACCACGACAGGATGCACAGATGTGGAGAGGGTGCATTTTGCCGCACATCAGCTGGAAGGACCCGCAACATCATGGTGGGAGAATTTCACAACCACTTATCCCATCGACACTGTCACATGGGATCAGTTTCAGCAGGCTTTCCGTACTGCCCATGTTTCAGCAGGAGCTATGGCCATGAAGAAGTGTGAGTTTTGCAACTTGCGCCAAGGAGGACGGACAGTTGGCCAGTATGTGGATGATTTTAGTAAATTAGCACGTTATGCCCCAGATGATGTTGCTACCAATGCAGCTAAGCAGGAGAAGTTCCTGGAAGGACTGAATGATGAGCTGAGCATGCAGTTGATGGTAGCAAGTTTCCACAACTACCAGGAGTTGGTAGACTGTGCTCTTATTATTGAAGGGAAGCAGCAGCAGATTGAGAATCGCAAGAGGAAGTATGGCCAAGGGAAGTACAATTCTGGAGCTCAGCAGAAGCCACATTTTACCCCGAAGTCGGGAGGACATTTTCAGCATACCCATGGAGGAGGTAGCTCACACAATCATAATGGCCCCAAGAATGGTAACGGGAATGGAGGAAGCAACGGCCAGAACCATGCCAACCCGTCAACCCCAGCCAAGAGAGACCTGATTCAAATCACTTGCTATAAGTGTCAGAAGACTGGACATTATGCCAATGAATGTCCTGAAGCCCAGAATGGAAATGGCAATGGAAGCTCAGGGAAGAAGCCGAACCCTTTCAATAGGAGACAAGTGAACCACGTTAACGTGGAGGAGGTTGAAGCTCAGCCAGATGCAGTAATAGGTAAGTTTTTGGTTAAGTCATTTACTGCACTCGTTCTTTTTTATACTGGTGCATCGCATTCATACATCTCAAGGGGATTTGTGGATAAGTATAAACTGCCAACACAAGCCCTTAGGTCACCCATGTTAGTAACCTCGCCAGGAGCAGAGTATATGGCTAGTTTATGGTGTGATCGGTTACCATTAAGGATTGGTATCTACGTGTTTCCCTCGGACCTAATAGTTTTAGAATCGCAAGGATTGGATGTGATATTAGGCATGGATTGGTTATCGAAGTATGGAGGGAACATTGAATGCACCAGTAAGTCGATTTTACTTACAACGCCCGAAGGAAGAAGGATCAAGTATGTATCCCAACATGTGCCGAAGAGGACTCAAGTAAATTCCTTATCAGGAGTTGTGTAGGAGGAAGTACCAGTGGTGAAGGATTTCCCTGACGTATTTCTAGAGGAGTTGCCAGGCATGCCACCAGACAGAGACATTGAGTTTTCAATTGAGCTTTTGCCAGGCACAGGGCCAATATCTAAGAGACCATACAGGATGCCCACAAAGGATTTGGAAGAGATTAAGAAGTAGATTAAAGAGTTACTGGATAAAGGATATATTCGCCCAAGTTCTTTGCCTTGGGGATCGCCAGTACTTCTAGTGGAGAAGAATGATGGATCATTGAGGATGGTTGTTGATTATCGAGGACTGAATGCAGTAACAATCAAGAACAAGTACCCACTGCCGATGATCAATGATCTGTTTGACCGATTGCAAGGAGCTAAGGTATTTTCCAAGATCGATTTGCGATCAGGATACCATCAGTTGAAGACTCGAGAGCAGGATATACCTAAGACGACTTTCCCACCAGGTATGGGCTGTACGAGTACACCGTTATGTCATTTGGTCTGATTAACGCACCTGCCTATTTCATGAACATGATGAACAAGGTGTTTACAGAGTTTTTGGATAAGTTCGTCGTGGTGTTCATTGATGATATTTTGGTCTACTCGAAGAACGAAGAGGAGCATAAGGAGCATTTGCGTTTGGTACTTGAGAAACTCAGAGAACATCAGTTATATGCCAAGTTCAGCAAATGTGAGTTTTGGTTGAAGGAAGTTGGATTCCTCGGACATGTGATATCCGGAGAAGTAATAGCGGTAGACCCCACCAAAGTCGTCAACGTGACAAACTGGGAAGCCCCAACAACAGTTGGAGAGATTTGGAGTTTTCTTGGACTGGCAGGATACTACCGGAGATTTATAGAGAATTTCTCGAAGATTGCAAAACCTATGACGGAGTTGTTGAAAAAGGATACCAAGTTCAAATGGACTGAGGAATGTGAGGCCATTTTCTAGGAGTTGAAGGAACGTTTGGTTATGTCGCCAGTGTTGATTCTGCCAGATCAGAACAAGGATTACGAGGTGTATTGCGACGCTTCATGTCGAGGACTTGGAGCAGTGCTTATGTAGGAGGGAAGAGTTGTTTCATATGCTTCGTGACAGCTGAAACCTCATGAGTTAAATTATGCCACCCATGATTTGGAATTAGCAGCCATAGTGCATGCATTGAATACTTGGAGACATTTTCTCATTCGAAACCATTGTGAAGTGTACACGGATCACAAGAGTTTGAAGTATATTTTCACGCAGAAGGAGCTGAATCTCAGGCAAAGGAGATGGTTGGAGCTCATCAAGGATTATGATATGAGATTGCATTATCATCCCGGAAAGGCTAACGTAGTAGCCGATGCGTTGAGCCGTTAGAGCCATGTCAACACACTAATGACCGGAGAATTACCGAAGGAGTTAGCCGAGGACCTTCGTGAGCTATGTTTGGAGATAGTTCCGAAAGGCTGTGTAGCAGCATTGGAGATTCAGTCTACTTTGATGGATAAGATCAGAGAAGCTCAGAAGACTGACAAGGAGATTGCTTCCATAAAGGAGAAGATGAGCAAAGGAAAAGCTAAAGGATTTCGTGAGGATGAGCACGATACTTTATGGTTTGAAGACAGTGTTTATGTGCCTAATGACCCAGAGACCAGGAAGTTGATTCTTCAAGAGGCCCATGATTCACCCAGGAAATACCAAGATGTATTTAGATTTGAAGGATACCTTCTGGTGGACCAGAATGAAGAAGGATATTGCAGAATATGTAGCCGTTTGTGATGTATCTCAGAGAGTAAATGCAGAGCATCAGAAGCCAGCAGGATTGTTACAGCCATTGCCAATACCCGAATGGAAGTGGGATAAGCTAGGCTTGGATTTCATTACGGGATTGCCCAGGACTCGTTCAGGCTATGACTCGATTTGGGTTGTAGTCGATCGTTTGACGAAGGTAGCTCATTTCATACCAGTGAAGACCACTTACACAGGTGCTAAGTTGGCAAAGATATACATGACCAGTATCGTATGTCTGCATGGAGTTCCGAGGAGCATTGTATCAGATAGAGGAACCCAATTTACCTCAAAGTTCTGGAATCAGTTGCATGAAACTTTGGGTACCAGGCTAGAGTTCAGTACAACTTTTCACCCGCAGACAGATGGATAGACCGAGAGAGTCAATCCGATTTTGGAGGATATGCTGAGAGCTTGTGCGCTAGATTATGGATCTAGTTGGGACGACAATTTGCCATATGTAGAGTTCTCCTACAACAACAGTTATCAATCCAGTTTGAATGTGGCCCCTTTCGAAGCCTTGTATGGAAGGAGGTGCAGGACCCCGTTGTCATGGGATGAAGTTGGAGACCAACAGTTGTTTGGACCGGATTTGATTAAGGATTCTGAACAGAACGTGAAATTGATCCACGATAGGCTCAAGGTAGCCCAGTCCAGGCAGAAGAGCTATGCAGATTCAAAACGCAAGGAGACAGTTTACGAAGTAGGAGACAGAGTTTATCTTCGAGTATCTCCACTTCAAGGAGTGAAGTGTTTTGGAGTTAAGGGAAAGTTAGCGCCACGTTTTGTAGGACCATACAAAGTTTTGGAGCGTATGGGAGAAGTTCCCTACAAGTTGGAATTGCCCGAAGGATTGTCAGGAGTTCACGATG
Source organism: Triticum aestivum (assembly GCF_018294505.1). Taxonomy (NCBI): domain Eukaryota; kingdom Viridiplantae; phylum Streptophyta; class Magnoliopsida; order Poales; family Poaceae; genus Triticum; species Triticum aestivum. The sequence goes on from NC_057813.1 coordinate 627,144,560, forward strand.
TATTCCATGTTTCCCAATTGAAGAAGTGCCACGCGGAGATGGCTGACATACCGTTGAGGGACAAAGTGCCGCTGGAATGGGCAGTGATTTGACCTATGAGGAGAAACCAGTCAAGATTCTTTTGTATGCTAGCCGAGTCACCCGCATCAAGGTTATCAAGTTTTGCAAAGTTCAGTGGAGCCACCACACCGAGGATGAAGCCACCTGGGAGCGAGAGGAAGATCTGCTGAAGGACCACCCTCACCTATTTTCTAGCCAATCCGAATCTCGAGGGCGAGATTCATCTTAAGGGGGGTAGGTTTGTAACATCCCAAATTTTCAATTTGGAATGTTATACACTAGATCATCAATGCATATCATGTTTTATTTGCTTTTGGTTTGATCCTAGAAATTCTAAGCAACTCAAGGACCCTCGGAGAGAGTTGGGGATTTCATTATTTTCATATTTGAGTTTTCTCGAATTTTGAAAATATGATCATTTGATTTTATTTATTTTATCTTCAATTATTTTGGTTAAAAAAATATGAGAGAGGGAATAAAATGACTTTCCCAAAATAAAGAAATATTGAGGATTTAATAAAAAAATCAAATAAGTTTTATTTTGGTGTTTTTGCTATTTTATTTGAATTTAGGAAAAATTGCATGTTTTCAAAACTGCATTTTAGGGCCAAGAAAATGTTCATCTTGTTCTAAATATTTTATTTAGACGGTGAAAATTTGTTTTAGAATTTTTACTTTTTTATTTATTTTTCTAGGATTTTTCTTAGTTCGGCGGAATTATTTAAAAAAATCCCTGCGCCCGACTGGGCCGAAGGCCCAGCAGAGCCAGGCCGGCCCGTCCGGCGCCGCCGCCTCCGCGTC
>NC_057813.1:627145949-627182462 GCF_018294505.1 Triticum aestivum
GCAGCAGCAGCCGCCGCCGCCTTCCGCCGCCGCCGCCGCAGCCCTGTCGTCCCGCCGCCGCGCCGGAACCCCGCCGGAGCACCGCCGGAGCCGAGCAGAGGTAGCCGGCCGCTGCCCCGGTTTTTTCTAAAGAAACCAATCCGTTTTTTTAGAAAAAAACTAGATTCGTTTTTTTAGATCGGTTTTATTTTTTAGGTTTATTTTATTTAGCGAGTGTTCGCCCGTTTGTTTGTTTTAATGAACGAATTCGGCATTTAGTTTCAGTCAACGAACGTCTATTCGTTAATCTGTTCGTCAGTTTTCTTTTTCTCGGATTTTTCCGCGGTTATTTCTGATCGCGATTTTTGATCCGATTTTCGTTTTAGTTTATCTTTTCGCTCGTTTATCGGAATCAGGCGATTCAAGCGCCTAGAGTTTCTTCTCGAAACCCTCTTTCCGTTTAACCCGCTCAAACGAGTTTTTGCTACTATAAAATTTGACTTAAATCCATATTAGTAAACGAAGCTTATTTCTTTCGCCGTTTGTTTTTCGTTGCTTCATTCGATTTGTTTCTTTTTGCAAAACGGAGTTCCTAAGTTGAACTTTCTGGTTAGATCTCTTATTTGAGTTTTACCTGTGCATTAGATGAGTACTTATTGTATGCTTGTTTGTTTGTTTGTTTGCGATAGAGTATCCGGAGTGCGCCGCTTGCTACTTCGAATCTCTAGGTTTTACGGATCATCAGCAAGGCAAGTAACACTTTGATCATATCTCTTTACTACCCAGTTTTATTGCATTAGATCAATCCTCAAACAATTGCATGATTAGGATCTGATTAATATGCGGGTTGTGGGAAGTAGATGAGGTAGTACATATTACCTGTTTTATTATCAAACCCTTGGGAGTTACCTCTACGTTTGCTTATGTTGCCATATTATGCTAGTAGACGTGGATTGGGTGAGTGTATCCATGACAGATGTGAGATTGTTAATTAATGGTTTATTTAAGGTGGCAACTTTAATACACATCTGGGTGGATTGAGGCACCTGGATATTCCAGTGATTGCCTGGTTCTTTTGGACCGCCACCCAGGCCCAAAGGGATCATGAGATTATTAATGCTAGAAACTTCCGTGTGCAGCCACAAGCTACTATGGGCTCTAGCATAGTTGACTAAGTCATGCAAACTCTTACAGTGGTAGACTAGCAGATGTAGGGGATGTAGGTTGGTACGGTCTACCCAATCATAAGGTGCTAGCGCTTCTGAAAGACTATGTCTCGGTCATCCATTTCTCAAACACCATGCAGTGCGAGAAAACCAATGGAGGAGATCGAGTCTTGTGGGGAAAAGTGAGCCAATTCTGCAGTTAGCCGAGTCCTCGGTTATGGACGTTTTGAGTATCTACTACTTGGATTATCATGTGAATCTCATCATGTTACTTTAATTAATATTGTTGGTTTTTTTAATGATGATGCTAATTGGGATTGAGATTTTTGTCAACCATTCTCAATGTTTAACAACCACCATGATAGTTAATAAAATTTATTCCTTTGCAGTAGGGAAAATTTGGCTTTATGCAAAACTGTAACCATAGAGCTTTCCACCAGCCATATTATGCATGTAGTGTAGTCTTATTCTTTCATTACTCTCTATGTGTTACATTGCCAGCATATTCCATGTGCTGACCCGTTTTCGGGCTGCAACGTTCATGTTGCAGACTTTTCAGAAGACGAGTAAGATGCTTAGGATCGTGGTTCTGTACTCAGTGATGCCGTTGGAGTTGATGTACTCACTTATCTTCCAAGCCTTCCGTTGTTATCGTTATTAGATGGCCTTAAGCCATATCTATTGTAATAAGTTCTCTTTGAGACATTCGTTGTAATAAGTGTGTGATTGCTACTCTGTTATAAATCCTTCAAGTACTGTGCGTGTCAGCATTACTGATCCAGGGATGACACTGAAGCACAGAGATCAGACTGTTTGAGGTCTGGTCGCTACAGTTTGCCGACATTTGGTGCGGCCAGGATTGAGTTGCTTGCTAACAAAGCCTTTATTTCCTCCAGTCCAGCTATGGCAGCGTCCGTCCACACAAAATTATCAGTGCGGCGTAGCAAACGATATAATGGCAATGCCTTTTCCCCTAACCTGGAGATAAAACAGCTTAAAGCTGCCACGCACCCAGCTAGTTTTTGGACCCGCTTGAGGTCTGTTGGTGTTGCCAACTATGACAAAGCTCGGATTTTGGCGGGGTTTGCTTCAATTCCTCTATTGGAAACAATGAACCCAAGCAGTTTTCCGGCTGGAACACCGAAAACACATTTTTCCGGATTGAGCCGTATGTCATATGTTCGGAGGTTGTCAAATGTAAGGCATAAATCATCCATTAATGAATCAACATGTTTGGTCTTGATGACTACGTCATCTACGCATGCTTCCATAGTTTTGCTGATATGTTTTTCCGAGCATGTTTGAATCATGCGTTGGTAAGTTGTGCCGACGTTCTTGAGCCTGAAATGCATAGTATTAAAGCAGAAGGGCCCGTACGGAGTGATGAATGTCGTTGTGGCCTGATCGGATTCTTTCATCTTAATTTGATGATATCCGAAATATGCGTCGAGGAAGCACAAGCAATCGTGCCCTGCGGTTGCGTCGATAATTTCATCGATTCGAGGTAGTGGGAAGGGGTCCTTGGGGCAAGCCTTGTTAAGGTCTTTGAAATCGACACATAGGCGCTAGGATTTATCCTTCTTAGGTACCATGACCAGGTTTGCTAGCCAGTCCGGGTGTTTGATCTCTCTGATGAACCCGACTTCCAGTAACTTGGCTAGCTCCTCCCCCATGGCTTGTCATTTGGATTCGGAGAATCGACGAAGAGTTTGTTTGACTGGTATGTAGCCTTTAAATATATTGAGACTATGTTCGGCCAGTCTTCGTGGGATACCTGGCATATCGGAAGGATGCCAAGCAAAAATGTCCCAGTTCTCACGCAAGAATGCGCGTAGAGCGGTGTCTACCGTCGGATCCAGCTGTGCCCCAATGGAAGCTGTTTTATTGGGGTCCGTTAGGTGGACTTGAAATTTGACTATTTCATCAGCCGGCTTGAAGGAGGTAGACTTTGGTCTCTTATCGAGGATTACATCATCCCTGTCTACTGTAGAACGTAGAATGGTCAATTCCTCGGCCTCGAGGGCCTCGGATAACGCCTCAAGGGCCATAGATGCGGTTTTGTTTTTGGCTCGGAGGGCTATGTCCGAATCGCTGGCTATAGTGATGATTCCATTGGGCCCGGGCATTTTGAGCTTCATATACCCGTAATGGGGTATGGCTTGGAAGCGCGTGAATGCGTCTCGCCCCAGCAGAGTGTGATACCCATTGTTGAATGGTGCCATATGCAAGAGTAGCTCTTCGGACCTATAATTCTCTGGTGTGCTGAATACCACATCGAGTTTGATTTTTCCCGAGCATCTAGACTCTCAGTTGGGGATAATACCGCGAAAGGTTGTGTTAATTTGCTCAATGTGACTCCTGTCCATTTGCATTTTATTGAGCGTGTCCTCGTAAATGAGGTTCGGTCCGCTACCGCTGTCCATGAGCACTTTAGTGAGGCGGAAGCCGTCTAAAATTGGTTTTAGGACCAAAGCGGCTGGTGCCCGGACTGAGCGGGCTATTGGTTTGCCATCGGCATTGAAAGTGATAGCCATGTCGTTCCAAGGACTTACTACTGCCACTTGGCAGACTTCGGCGAGGTTGCGGAGCACCCTCTTGTGCCGATTATTCGACAGAAAGGTCTCTAAGACCGTGAATACTTCGGGATCATTGTGCTCCAAAGAATAGTTATCTGGAGTGTTTTTAGTGAGGAGACCCTCGCCGCTTTTGGCCACCCGCCGGAGTATCCAACATGCTCAAAGGCTATGCGTTGGTTTGTTGTCCGGCGACATGTGAATTTTGCAGGGGTTGTCGAGCCTTTCCTTGAGGACACTTTTATGCCATGTAATGGGTTTAATTTTCTTGTCCACGGGATGGTGATTAGGTGCTTCGCGGGGGTGAGTCCTCTTTGCCCGTCCCGGGGCTGGCCTAAAGGCATGCGGTTCCCAGCGGGCTGTCTGGGTTTTCCAGGCGCTTTTCATTGCGCAGTACTTCTGTACTATGTGTGCCAAATCAGCAAAGTGTAGTATGCGACGGCGGTTCAGGGCGTTCAAGATTCCCTCATCCGTGCAATTGTTGCAAAATACTGAGATCGTGTCGTCGTCGCAGCAGTCCTTGATCTTGTTTTTAACAAGCAGGAATCTAGCCCAAAAGTGGTGGACTGTTTCCTGGGGCTGCTGCCGCACATACATTAAGTCGCATATGTCCGGAGGACCGGAGTTGATTGGGGAATATTTTTTGTGGTGGGTGGGCGGGATTGAATCCGAACACTAACCCGCTGAGGAATCCGGATTCTGAAGAATTTCCAAGGTTAAGGGCCTGGGCTCCGAGGCATTCGGTATGTTTTCAGGCTCAGCGCCCGATTCCGCATTCGAAGGATAAGAAGTGTCTTCCAGAAGACGAGAGTCCGACTCTCCGAGATCGGAAACCCGAACATACTTTATCCTTAACGTGGGAGAAGCATCATCTTCGGCTTATTCCTCCACTATTGCCTTGTGATGGGTGATCGGCGGAGATCTAATTTCTCTCTGATCGAGTTTAAGCCCAATCCGATCATAGTTGGTTGCGACCCCCAGGACGGCGATGTGATGTAGCAGTTTGTTTAAGGCCGAAACATCTACCAGATCCAATGCGTCGGAGTATTCAGGGCCGATGCGGAGGCGATTTTTGACGATGAGTTGGGTTGCTTCTAGCTCAACGTCCGGGCGAGCGCCCATAATGAAGCTACCGAGTTGGAGAATTTGCCCTAAAACTAGGGCCTCTTTGGAAGTGATGTTGTATTTAATGACAAGGCGAGCCATCGATCCTTTTGTCAACGACGCAGAGGAACTCTCAATGAAAGTACCAATGTTGGTGTCAAAACCGGCAGATTTTGGGTAGGGGGTCCCGAGCTGTGCGTCTGAGGATTGAAGGTAACAAGGAGGCTGGGGACACAATGTTTAGCCAGGTTTCGGCCCTCTTAACGGAGGTAATACCCTACTTCTTGCTTGATTGACTATGATGAATATAGGGGTTACAAGAGTTGATCTACCTCGAGATTGTAATGGCTAAACCCTAGATGTCTAGCCTGTATGATTATGATCGGGGCCTATAGAATAAAACCCCTCCAGTTTATATATGCACCAGAGGGGACTAGGGGTGAACAAAGTCAGATTACAGAGGAAGGAAACTATTCATCCGGACGCCAAGCTTGCCGTCCATGCCAAGGAGAGTCCCATCCGGACACGAGAGGAGGCCTTTTGTTCTTGTACCTTCACAGCCCGTTAGTCCGGCCCATGTCACATAGGCCGACTTCCCGAGGACCCCATAATCTAGGACTCCCTCAGTCACTGAACCTGTACACTTTGGAAACCCTTGGGGGTGGTCACCGGTACCCGTCAAATTGCTCGGGACAATCTCCACAACCTAATTGGAGACACCGACGCTTGCTCGAAGCTTTACACCACAATGATTGAGCTCCGAACACCACCAACCGTCTAGGGCTCCCAAGCACCCAAGAGGAACAATCTCAAGGGTACCAAGCACCCAAGAGTAATAAGCTTATCAACTTGAAACTTCCACATATCACCGTGGAGGACTCAAACCGATGCACCAAATGCAATGGCAAGGGCACATGGACTGCCCAAGTCCTTCTCTCCCAAATCCCACCAAAGCAACTAATGCTAGGGAGGGAAATGAGAGAAAGAACGAAGAAGAGAACATGAAGACCTCCAAGATCTTGATCCAAGGGGTTCCCCTCACATAGAGAAGAAAGTGATTGGTGGAAACGTAGATCTAGTTGTCCTCTGTGTCCCCCCCCCCAAAAAAAAACTAGCAAGAATGCATGGAGGGATTGAGAGATAGCAAGCTCGAAGAAGGTCAACAATGAGGGAAGAAATCAAGCTAAAGGGATAAAGTTCATTGGGGAAGAAGACCCCCTTATATAGGGCCTCCTGATACGTCTCCAACGTATCTATAATTTTTGATTGTTCCATGCTATTATATTACCTATTTTGGATGTTTATGGGCTTTACTATACACTTATATATCATTTTTGGGACTAACCTATTAACCGGAGGCCCAGCCCAAATTGTTGTTTTCTTGCCTATTTCAGTGTTTCGAAGAAAAGGAATATCAAACAGAGTCCAAACGGAATGAAACCTTAGGGAGAGTTATTTTTGGAACGGAAGCAATCCAGGAGACTTGGAGTGGACGTCAGGGAAGCTTCGAGGTGGCCACGAGGGTCCAGGGCACGCCCTACCCCCTGGGAGCGCCCCCACCCTCATGGGCCCCTTCTGGCTCCCCTGACCGACTTCTTTCACCTATATATATATATATATCCATATACCCCAAAAACATTGAGGAGCACCACAGATCGGGAGTTCCACCACCGCAAGCCTCTATAGCCACCAAAAACCAATCAGGACCCTGTTCTGGCACCCTGCCGGAGGGGGGATCCCTCACCGGTGGCCATCTCCATGACGAGGAGGGAGTAGTTCACCCTCGGGGCTGAGGGTATGTACCAGTAGCTATGTGTTTGATCTCTCTCTCTCTCATGTTCTTCATTTGGCACGACCTTGATGTATTGCCAGCTTTCTATTATAGTTGGATCTTATGATGTTTCTCTCCCTCTACTCTCTTGTAATGGATTGAGTTTTCCCTTTGAGGTTATCTTATCGGATTGAGTCTTGAAGGATTTCAGAACACTTGATGTATGTCTTGCATGTGCTTATTTGTGGTGATAATGGGATATCACATGATCTACTTGATGTATGTTTTGATGATCAACTTGCGGGTTCAGTGACCTTGTGAACTTATGCATAGGGGTTGGCACACATTTTCATCTTGACTCTCCGGTAGAAACTTTGGGGCACTCTTTGAAGTTCTTTGTGTTGGTTGAATAGATGATCTGAGATTGTGTAATGCATATCGTATAATCATACCCACGGATACTTGAGGTGACATTGGAGTATCTAGGTGACATTAGGATTTTGGTTGATTTTTATCTTGAGGTGTTGTTCTAGTATGAACTCTATGATAGATTGAACGGAAATAATAGCTTCATGTTATTTTACTACAAACTCTTAATAGATCGATCAGAAATGATAACTTTGAGGTGGTTTCGAACCCTACAACAATCTCTTCATTTGTTCTCCGCTATTAGTGACTTTGGAGTGACTCTTTGTTGCATGTTGAGGGATAGTTATATGATCCAGTTATGTTATTATTGTTGAGAGAACTTGCACTAGTGAGAGTATGAACCCTAGGCCTTGTTTCCTAGCATTGCAATACCGTTTGTGCTCACTTTTATCATTAGTTACCTTGTTGTTTATATTTTTAGATTACAAAAATCCATATCTACTATCCATATTGCACTTGTATCACCATCTCTTCGCCGAACTAGTGCACCTATACAATTTACCATTGTATTGGGTCTGTTGGGGACACAAGAGACTCTTTGCTATTTGGTTGCAGGGTTGTTTGAGAGAGACCTTCTTCATCCTACACCTCCCACAGATTGATAAACCTGAGGTCATCCACTTGAGGGAAATTTGCTACTGTCCTACAAACTTCTGCACTTGGAGGCCCAACAACGTCTACAAGGAGACGATTGCGTAGTAGACATCAAGCTCTTTCCTTGCACCGTTCTCGGGGAGGTGAGTGCTTGAAGGTATATCTTTAGATCTTGCAATCGAATCTTTTAGTTTCTTACTTTATCACTAGTTTAGTTTATAAAAGAGAACTACAAAAAAATGGAATTGAGTTTGCCTCATACGCTTCATCTTTTTAATATCTTTCGTGAGAATGATGGAAAGGAAAATTGTGCTCAAGTGCTAGAAGAAGAAATCTATAAAATATTTGGCACTAAATCTTTTAATGATGAGCATGATTGTAATGTTGTTAGTATGAACTCGATGAATATCCGTGATGCTAATGATATGCAAAGCCACAAGCTTGGGGATGCTATGTTTGATGAATATGATATTTTTAGTCCCCCAAGTTTTGATGTGCAAATTTATTATGATGAAAGCATGCCTCCTATCTATGATGATTGTTGTGATGACACGTATGCTCTAAAGAATAAAAATAACCATGAAACTTGTCATCTTGATTTTAATTTTCAATTGGATTATGCTTCACATGATAGTTATTTTGTTGAGTTTGCTCCCACTATTATTGATGAGAAGAATTTTGCTTATGTGGAGAGTAATAAAAATTCTATGCAAGTAGATCATGAAAAAAAATGCTTTATGTGCTGGTTATATGGTTGAATTCATTCATGATGCTACTGAAAATTATTATAAGGGAGGGACATATGCTTGTAGGAATTGCAATAATATCAAGTTTCCTCTCTATGTGCTTAAAGTTTTAAAGTTATGCTTGTTTTGCCTTCCTATGCTAGTTGATTATTGTTACCATAAGTTGTTTGCTCACAAAATCCCTATGCATAGGAAGTGGGTTAGACTTAAATGTGCTAGTCATATTCTTCATGATGCTCTCTTTATGTTTCAATTCTTATCTTTTATGTGCGCATCATTGAAATCATCATGCCTAGCTAGGGGCATTAAACGTTAGCGCTTGTCGGGAGGCAACCCAATTTTATTTTCGTTCTTTGCTTTTGCTCCTGTTTAGTAATAAATTATTCATCTAGCCTCTGGTTAGATGTGGTTTTATGTTTTAATTAGTGTTTGTTCCAAGTAGAACCTTTGGGAAGACTTGGGTGAAGTCTTTATGATCTTGCTGTAAAAAACAGAAACTTTAGCGCTCACGAGATTAGCTGCCACTTTTTTATTGGAGAGCGATTTTAGGTTTATTCTTTTTGAAGATGATTAATAGACAAATTCCTCGGGTCCACCAATTTATTTCAGAATTTTTGGAGTTACACAAGTATTCGAATGATACAGATTACTACAGACTGTTCTGTTTTTGACAGATTCTGTTTTCATTGTGTTGTTTGCTTATTTTGATGAATCTATGAGTAGTATCGGAGGGTATGAACAAGAGAGAAGTTGGGATACAGTAGATATTACACCAATATGAATTTAGAATGAGTTCACAACAGTACCTAAGTGGTGGTTTTATTTTCTTATACTAACGGAGCTTACGAGTTTTCTGTTGAGTTTTCTGTTGTGAAGTTTTCAAGTTTTGGGTAAAGATTTGATGCACTATGGAATACGGAGTGGAAAGAGCCTAAGCTTGGGGATTCCCAAGGCACCCCAAGGTAATATTAAAGGACAACCAAGAGCCTAAGCTTGGGGATGCCTCGGATGGCATCCCCTCTTTCGTCTTCATTCATCGGTAACTTTACTTGGAGCTATATTTTTATTCACCACATGATATGGGTTTTGCTTGGAGCGTCTTGTATGATTTGAGTCTTTGCTTTTAATTTACCACAGTCATCGTTGCTTTACACACCTTTTGGGAGACACACACGTGATTCCGAATTTATTAGAATACTCTATGTGCTTCACTTATATCTTTTGAGCTAGACAATTTTGCTCTAGTGCTTCACTTATATCTTTTATAGCACGGTGGTGGTTTTATTTTGTACAAATTATTGATCTCTCATGATTCACTTATATTATTTTGAGAGTCCTTTAGAACAGCATGGTATTTTCTATGGTTATAAAATTGGTCCTAGAATGATGGGCATCCAAGTTGGGTATAATAAAAACTATCATAGAAAGTGCATTGAATACTATGATCAATTTGACGCTTGATAATTGTTTTGAGATATAAAGGTGGTAATGTTAGAGTCATGCTAGTTGGGTAATTATGAAATTGGGAAATACTTGTGTTAAAGTTGGCAAGTCCCGTAGCATGCACGTATGGTAAAAGTTGTGTAACAAGTTTGTAGCATGGGGTGCTCTTTTGATTGCCTTCCTTATAAGTGGAGCTCGGGATCGCGCGATGGTTAACTCCTACCAACCCTTCCCCTAGGAGCATGCATAGTAGTACTTTGCTTCGAGGGCTAATAAACTTTTGCAATAAGTATATGAGTTATTTATGACTAATGTGAGTCCATGGGTTATACGCACGCTTACCCTTCCATCATTGCTAGCCTCTATGGTATCGCGCATTTCCCTTTCTCACCTTGAGAGTTGGTGCAAACTTCGCCGGTGCATCCTAACCCCGTGATACGATACGCTCTATCACACACAAACCTCCTTATGTCTTCCTCAAAATAGCCACCATACCTACCTATTATGGCATTTCCATAGCCATTCCGAGATATATTGCCATGCAACTTTCCACCATTCCGTTTTATTATGACACGCTCCATCATTGTCATATTGCTCTTGCATGATCATGTAGTTGACATCGTATTTATGGCAAAGCCACCATTATAATTTTTCATACATGTCACTCTTGATTCATTGCATACACTACAAAAAAATACACTTCCGTGATGATACGTGTTTGTCACAATAGGTCGCGTTTTTTGTCATGCATGTACATCCATGACGATTTTATGACAGAATCAAGATAGTCATACCTGTGCTGTCGTAGAAGTGTTCCATGACATTACCAAAATTATCATCACGGAAGTGTCCACTTCCATGATGATAAATCGCGCGTCACATAAGTGCTTTCGTCAAGGGTGACCGACATGTGGCATCCACCGTAACGGAACGCCGTTAAGCTATCAGGTCGGGTTTTGGATCCGATAACCCGTTAACAGCCCGGACCAATGGGGATTTTCCACGTGTAAAATCATCATTGGCTGGAGGAAACACGGGTCGGCTCATCGTTGGGACAGATGTCATCCACTCATTGGATAGAAGGCGCCTATGATACGTCGACACGTGGCACGGCCCAATAGAGGACCATTCCTGTGAAAAGGCTGGCCCGTTTGACTTGGTCAAAAGGTGGCGGGCCGACCCATGGAAAGCCTGTTAACGGCTTGTTCGCATATAGCCCATTTACAGCCCGCTAACCCAAGGCTTGCTATGCCCTATCCGAATTAGGCCCAGTAGCGTCATCTGGGCCATCCAATATGATTCCAGCCTGTTTTCACTTCTGGCCCATGTATGGCCCATGAAGTCTTTCGGCCCATATGAGGCCCTTTGTAACTCTTGGCCCATTAACGGCCCGTGGTGAAACTGGCCCGCGGTGAACAGTGTATCACTTTATACCCATTAACGGCCCGTGGTGAAACTAGCCCGTAATGAACAGTGTATCACTTTATACCCATTAACAGCCCGTTATTCCGTAGGGTCGTTTCCAGCCCATGTTATCTTTTGGCCTTCTCAGAGCCCATTTACTCTTGGGCTCATTTCCAACATTTATTTACTTTCGACCCGTTACTGTCATTTTCTGCTTATGGGCCAAATTCAGCCCGTGGTTACAGTCGGCCCGTTTGTGGTCAGTTAATACTTGGGCCATTTTCATAGCGTCATCAAATACGACCTATTAACAATGGCCCATTATGGTCGGCCCATGAACGAACGATTCCAACTCTAGCCCATTTACGGCCATAATGCGGTCTGTTATTGGCCCATGTTTGGCCAATCGATCATAAGGCCCGTATAAGGCCCATTGATGATACGACCCGTAGAAGGCCCATTGTTTCTACGGCCCGTAGAAGGCCCATTGTTTCTATGGCCCATAGAAGGCCCATTGTTTCTATGACCCGTAGGAGGGAAATGGTAACTACAGTAAATATGTAGCCCATGGTTATTGTGGCCTAGTTTTAAAAAATAGGTTATTGCGGCCACTAGCAAACCGCGGAAAAAGAACTGCACTGACTACAAGCAAAGAAATAAACAAGACAATAAGGAAATAAATAAGCAAGCAACTTACGCTAGGCTATCACGACTATTACACATATTACATCCACTGGCCAGCAAAGTTCGCCACCAGTGCAAATATAGGGAACACAACAGCATATAAACGCCGCAGCAAAACAAGTCCAGAACTGAAACCACTTCAGAAGAGCTCAAGAAACAATATCCTAGGTACCCATAATGCTGGCAAGATGCTTAGGAAGCTTATTAAATTTCTCTTGTTTGGCGCTTAAGTCCTCCAGCACTTGTTGTTGCACCAGAAAGTATGCATCTGAATTCTGCAGGGACTTCCTCAGTCCTTCGGCTTCCTGTCGCATAACATCTAATCGATGTCTTTCAACTTGAAGTTGAGACTCAAGAATCCAAACTGATTCAGGCAACGAGTTCGAAGAGCTGGTGCTAGCAGTAGTAGCCAGTAACTCGAACACTACATCAAGACAGGACTTTGGGTTTGTCTCAGTGTCTTCAATATAGTTTTTTATCAGCTTTCTTGGAGACCAACAGGGATATCTCACTATCTTGAACCTTATCTGCATTACTTCCTTTACCATTGCATAACGGGGTACTCTTCTCCAATATTTTATCCGCGTTCTAAAAGAGAAACAAACAAACACATCACAGGTTTACAATGTAGTATATGAAACTCATTTTGGTAAACCAGTTCAGTAGTAAGGTGGACAGGATAACAGCATGAAACAAACATATATCTATGTAGTATGGTCACTGTATGGTCTATATCATTCTAGTTTATCTTGCCAAATCAAGATAGATACAGTTCGAATCATATCTATTTAAGACAAAGCATCATAGATAGAATATAAGTGTGGGAAACTACACAGCAATAACAACACTTGTAATGTGCATGGCATGAGAACACAACTATTTATTCAATTCAAACTATAATCAACATAGAGCAAGTTACAACAGCAAACAACCAAACATGTTAAAGAAACAGGTTTAAAACATACCTGTTGCGCCATTGGAGTTTCAATTGCATCCTTCAAATTTGAAATTAGTTGGTATGAGTAAATACAGTGATGCAAGATCAAAGTAGTATGAACCATAGCTACCGAACCTGACCTGAGAACAATTCTTCTTCCGCTTTAAGTGTTGAGTTGGGGTTCGGAGTCGTGGTCCTCATGCTTTGGGCACTATAGTTGCCTTACTAACTGCTCGTGTTTGGGTGCTCTGTGGTGGAGACGGTGAACTGGGTTACTATCTGCTGGGGTTGGGGTTAGAAGGGGTGTAGCTGGTTCTCTGTCCAATTGGGTAGGGGTAAAATTTGCATGAGTGTGGGTTATGTGTGGTGGGGCTGGTTCTTGGGAAAATACAACTGTGGTTCTATCAGCATTGACAGGTAGCACGATCTTTTCTGAAGACCGTGTTTTTACTCCCACAGATACTGCCATCACTCCCTCCAATTGAAATGGCTGATAAACAAGAAAAGTAATTGAATGTATAGACATTGTAAGATAGATAGGTGCAATGGATAGTAGGGATGAAAACAGGGCATGAAATAATTCACATTTATGTTGTCTAACCAAACAGAATAGTAGGACATAATTTCACATATATGATGGCTAATTAAACAGGATAGCATGACACAATTTCACATGTATGATGGCTAACTAAACATGATAGAATGACATACTTCAAAATATGATGACTATGTAAACAGGATGACATGATATAACTATACGATGTGTCTATTAAAGTGGTTGGCATGCCATAAATCACAAACATGCCGTCGATGGAAACATGATGACGTGATATAATTTACGGATAGAATGACATAATTTAAAATATGATGACTATGTAAATAGGATGAGATTATATAACTATATTATGTCTTTAGAAAATGGGTTGGCATGCCATAATTCAGATACATGTTGTCTATGTAAACATCATGGCATGACATAATTCAAATATATGATTTATATACTAAGGAAGTGAGCATAGGGCAATCGCATATATGATGTGTCAACTAAGGAGATGGCGTCCAATATTGTGTATATGATCTAAAAACTAAGCATTGTAATGCAACATATGCATGATATGAGTAATATAACCCTGCCAAGTTTGAGCATACACCTCAGGGGGATAATAGGACTGGTCATCTGCTTCTGAATCCTCCTATGAAGAGCTATCTGTAACCAGCAAGATATCTGCTTCAGCAGGTAGCATTGTCTTCTCCGAAGACATTGTTTTCACTCCAGATTTCTCCATCACCAATTCAAATGGCTGATGCACAGGAAGAGCAGTTGAATATACAAACATTGTCGACAAAAGCAATGAGAAATACAAAAAAAGGATGGCATGATATAATTCGCATATATGATGCTTGCCTAAACAGCATGGCATTGCATAATTCACATACATAATGCCTTGCAACAAGATAACATTGCATAATTCACATATATAATGTCTTGCAACAAGATGTCATTGCATAATTCACATATATGGTAATTAGACTCTAAACAGGTGGCATTCACACAAAGCATGTCTAAACTAAGCAAATGACAAAGAAATGCAAGATACCATACGCATGATATGAGCAACATAACCCTGCCAAGTTAGAGCATGCACCTCGGGGGGGGGGATATGACTGGTCATCTATCTCTGAATCCTCCTCTGAGGAGCTATCGGTAACCAGCAAGACATGCGCTTTGTCAGATAGCATTGTGTGCTCTGAAAACCTTGTTTCCACTCTAGATTTTTCCATGACCGTGCCGAATGGCTGATGCACAGGAAGAGTAATTGAATGTACTAAAATTGTTGAAAAATTTAACACGTAATAAAAAAATGATGGCATGATATAATTCACATATAAGATGACTGGCTAACCAGGGTCGCATTGCAAAATTCACACATATGATGCCTGGATAAACAAGATGGCATTGCATGATTCACATATATGATAAAAAAACTAAATAGATGGCATTGACACAAAGCATGTCTAAACTAAGAAGATGACATCTTTAATGTATACAGTAAGCAATACAAGGCACCATATGCATGATATTACCAACATCAGCATGCCAAGTTAGAGCGAAGACCTCATGGGGTAAATAGGAGTGCTCTTCTCCTTCTGAATCCCCCTCAGAACAGTTATCTTCCTCTTGATTACGATCCGAAATGGGTGGAGGGGGGCTGCCTTTGCGCCCACCATGGAGCGACGCCTGCATGAAATTTTATTGCCACGCATGGCTTGTCTCTTTTGCTCTACATGATTAGTTCCATTGTGTACAATAACTGGCATGCATAGGCATAAAACATAGTGAGATTATGTAAGGAGTTCATGCACAAATTTAGAGTGATGGTTGCAAACTATGGATAGACCCAAAACCAATGATAGCAGGTAGATAATAGCTTTAGTTAAAAAATACAGATAATGGCTCCTTTAATGTTTGTTTGCACCTAACATGAAACTCATAGTAGACACCCGAGATTAACCAGATAGTAGACAGATAGTACTGATTGCTACCCCAATATGTACCCCACAACCATTTAAAAATTCAAGTTTCAGCATTAGTTTGGACCTGACTCAGAGTCTAATAGGTGAACACGACGATAATGTAGCATGTCATCATATTAAGCGACGCATAACATAAGCAGACACGGAAGAGTGCGACCTCTCTTGTTGACCCATGTAGTCCTCAAGGTCATCTACTCAGTTGATGATGGTAATGCAGTTGTCGTGGCTGCCGGCGGTGGGGAACAAGATCTGAGGCGGCGAAAGATAGTCTGGAGAGCGGATCCCTGCTGTGGTGAACCCTTCCATCATTGGAGTAGCTGAGCTGGGGTGGAACACAACGCCGCAGGAGCAGGACAAACCACACAAGGTTTTCTTTGACACATATCTGTAACCGAAGTTATTGAGTAAGGGCTTGTTTGAATTTGAGGATTCTAACAATGCAGTGATAGGAAATAGACATGAATAGGATAGGAATGCACGTGCAAAACGGAGAATTTAAAAACACAGGATTTCTGCCAATCTGGGTGTTTGATTCACAACAATTGGAAGATCATAGGATGCAAAAAAACATGGTGAGATTAAGTCAAACCACAAGAAAATTTACGGTTATAATGCTATTATGCTACTATCTCTTAGTCTTGTGCTTGATGAATAGGAATATGAAAAGGAGGACAAGTGGAAATTAGAATTCCTACGGTTTTTCTTTCAAGGAGACACTAAAGGAACACATCCTATAGTTTTCCTTTGCTCCATTCCTTTGCACCAAATTCATGAAAAGTAGTACCATAGGAAACTTTCCAATTCCTATGTTTTTATTTACTTTTCCTTTCAAGCACTGGCGATTCTAGTAGGCAGGCTTGAGCAAGGAAAATCCTACACTAAAAAAATGTATTTGTGCTACTTATATTACTTTGGACCCAGGCCACTGCCATACTAGCTCAACTCCCAGGCCCATTGACAAATGCACAGCTCAAATGCGCAGAGATAAATAATGATGGCGTTCAAGAGAGTCCATCACAGATAGCTAAGTTCCCTGGTACCTCACTGCTTGTCATATAGTAGGATAAAATAATCGTATTTCCCGTTATTATGAGTGCTCAGTGGACAATATATATATAACATGTAGAGTAAAAAAGAGATGCAACAAGTGTACAACCTCTTTGGTGAAGCCATGTCGATCTCAGCGTGATTGGGTTGGCCGGTGAGGATGCTCCGGCTTACTTGGCTGTAGGAGGAGGGGAAGAAGATCTTAGGCGTCTGGAGATGGAGCCCGAGGTACTGCTCCATTGTGATGGAGGGTTTCGTTGTTGGAGCAGCTCCGGTGAGTTGTACGACGCCGAGGCTGAAGCAGGACAAGAGAGACAAGGTTAACCTGTGTGGAATTCTAATAGCATCTCCAATACATGACGTAAAATACAAAACCACAAAGTGCTAGATGTAAAATACATCAGCCGCTCATCTCCAAACTTAACTGTCGAAACTAAATTTAACTATCGAAACTGAACTTAACTGTCGAAACTAAACTTAACTGTCGAAACTGAATTTTGCTGTCGAAACTGAATTTTGATGTCGAAACTGAATGCACTAGCAAGGTGAGGCTACACGTCGGTCGATTGACTTTTTCATCTCTGGTCAGTCGATTTTGCACCCGTTGGATACGAAATCAAGGGTCTGTAGTTCATCTTCAACCTCCACACCCCTGGGCCGCCAGCCATCACCGGCCAAACAGCAGCCCACGCCACCCGCGGTCGGCGGTGTGCCGCCCCGCCTGCCCCGAAAAGACTCCCCAACGTCGGTCCGCCGCCACCCCGGCCATCCCTCTAGCCCCCCTTGTGCCGAGCTTGTTCTCCAGCGATCCCCATGCCAATGCCCCGCCACGGTCAGTGACCGCCCCCACCCTGAACCCTAAGATAGATAGTGGGATACCTTTCCAGTGAGCCCCCCTCCCCGCTGCGGCTGGTTCTTCCTTCACCCCGCTGAGCCCCCACACCCCCTGAAAATTGGCTGACCCAAAAGTCGATTCAGTCGACTAAAGTATAGCTAAATCGGAGCAGCATCACAAGCAAGAGCAAGAGCGAGAGCAGTAGCGCGAGCAAGAGCAATAGCAAAAGCAGACCAGTCAGGGGACCGAGAGCAAGAGCAGAGCAGCAGCGCAAGTGAGAGCTAAAGCAGTAGCAGCTCCTACTGATGGACGTCGCCACCGAGGGAGGGATGTAGTGGAGGAAGTGGCCAGCGACGCCGCCGTGGATGGAGTCGTGCCATGTCGGCTCGGGACTGAGCGCCGGCAGCACCGTGAGATCGAATCAAGAAGAAAATGCGGCGATTAGTGTACAACCTCTTTGGTGGCGCCGATTAGGCCGCAACTTCATCCGAGGAAACGGTGATGATGATGCTCTTTCGATGGTGCAGGTGAAGACGGCGGTGTGGGAATGGAGGTGGCGTGAAAGACGAGGGGAACATCGGGGCAGCTCCTTGGAGGTGGAGGACGGGGTGGTTAAACTGGCGGGACGACGAGATCGACAACGGATCATCATCCGGTACGGTGGATGAGGGACGTCGAGGTGTTGCTGTGGACGACGTCATCGGGGAAGAGGCTCTGGCTAGGTGGCGGGCGGAGCGGGGTGTGGGGCTTCATCGCGGGTTTTCGCGGCCTCGGTGTACGAATGGGTGGTCGGATGGGATGGCAGTGGGGAACCATGGCTTAGGGACGCGATTGTCCGAAATGTGGGGTAAGTTACAAAAGTACATGTCACGCCCAATATGCGATACTATCCTAAAGAGACTCGAAGGTCCCACCTAGGATAGGACCGCATATTGATACGCTTTTGCAAGGTGGATATCATTACATCAACATTACATAATAGATGGGGATACATACAAGAGGCAAACAATGCCACAAGGGTACAATACATCATACATAAGAGCAGCATCCGACTACGGATGAAACACAAACAAAAAACTCAAACGACATCCACCCTGCTATCCCAGGCTGCCGACTAGGAACCTATCCCATGATCAAATAAGAAGAACTCCAAAACAAGTAAACATCGCTCTCGCGTCATGATCATCGCAAACCTGTACCTGCAACTGTTGTTGTAGTAAATCCGTGAGCCATGAGGACTCAGCAATCCCATTACCATGGGTATCAAGACTAGCAAAGCTTAATGGGTAAGGAAGGGGTAAAGTGGTGAGGTTGCAGCAGCGACTAAGCATGATATGGTGGCTAACATACGCAAATAAGAGCGAGAAGAGAAGCAACGGAACGGTCATGAAGCTAGCAATGATCAAGAAGTGATCATGAACTCCTACTTACGTCAAACATAACCCAAAACCTTGTTCAATTCCCAGAATCCGCCAAAAAGAGACCATCACGGCTACACACGCGGTTGATGCATTTTAATTCGGATCTGGTGTCAAGTTATCTACAACCGGACATTAACAAATTCCCATCTGCTACATAACCACGGGCACGACTTTCGAAAGTTTAAACCCTGCAGGGGTGTCCCAACTTAGCCCATCACAAGCTCTCACGGTCAACAAAGGATATACTTTCTCCCAGGAAGACCCGATCAGACTCGAAATCCCAGTTACAAGACATTTCAACAATGGTAGAACAAGACCAGCAAAGCCACCCGATGTGCCGACAAATCCCGATAGGAGATGCACATATCTCGTTCTCAGGGCACACCGGATGAGACATCCTACGAGTAAAACCAGCCCTCAAGTTTCCCCGAGGTGGCCCCGCAGTCTACTCAGTTCAGACCAACACTCGAAGGAGCACTGGCCCGGGGGGGTTAAAATAAAGATGACCCTCGGGTTCCGGAAACCCAAGGGAAAAAGGCTTAGGTAGGCAAATGGTAAAACCAAGGTTGGGCCTTGCTGGAGGAGTTTTATTCAAAGCGAACTGTCAAGAGGGTCCCATAAATCACCCAACCACGTAAGGAATGCAAAATCAAGGAACATAACACCGGTATGATGGAAACTAGGGCGGCAAGAGTGGAACAAAACACCAGGCATAAGGCCGAGTCTTCCACCCTTTACCAAATATATAGATGCATTAATTAAGTAAGAGATATTGTGATATCCCAACATAATCCTGTCCATCATGGAGCAATCTTCAACTTCACCTGCAACTAACAACGCTACAAGAGGGGCTGAGCAAAGCAGTAACATAGCCAAGCAATGGTTTGCTAGGAAGGGTGAAAAGATTAGAGGCTGACATGGCAAATTAGGAGGCTTGATCAACAAGAGATAGGTAGCACAACACAGTGATAGAACGGAGCAACTAGCATAGCAATGATAGTAGTGAGATCCAGGGTAACGGTCATCTTGCCTGAGATCCCGCAAGGAAGAAGAACGAGTCCATGAAGAAGACAAACAGACGTAGTCAAACGAATCCTCACAACTCCGGAACAAAACCGAAGCTAACGAGAGAAGCAACCCGGAAAGAAGCAAACAACATGGTAAACACACAAGCATAAACATGGCATGATGCACAAACAAGTATGATGCATGTCCGGTTTAATGAGGCATGGCATGGCAAAGTGCAACAAACAATACTACAAGTTAAGTGGAGCTCAATATGCAACGAGTTGCATATTGACAAAACACCACATTGGCATATTTAGTTTAATCTCGTTTAAGCTACCAAACAATATTAAATGTTGTTAAACATGGCAAGAGGTGAAGCATAATTAAACTACATATCTAGGCAAGTTTAAATGAGGCCGGAACAACGAACAACAATTCCAAAAAATCCCCATGTGCATATTTTAGATTTGGTACTGTTCTGCCCTAAACACAATTTTAACAATGTCAAACAGCAAATGAAGTACACCATGTTAAACTAGACATTTTTCCACCCCATTTACATATAAAGTTTATTAAAATTGTAGCTACGGTTATTTAGTTATGAAATAAATCATTTTAACAAGGCATTTGAGAAAATTTAAACAAGCAGCAGTTTTTAACATTTTAAACATGGATGAAAGTAGCAGATTATGAAACTAGATGAAATTCTAAGCATTTTACATATATAGTTTGTTTAAATCCAAAGCATGGTTATTTATATATGAGCAATGCAAGATGATGGCATTTCAATAAATAAGAATGCATTGGAAAATGCTAAAATACACAAACTGGCAAAAAATATGCATGGGCCCGAAGCAGCACTGTGCAGCGGCCCGAGAGTGAATGAGGCCCAAGAGGATTTGAGGTCCAATGGCTGAGTGTGGAGCAAAATACAAGGAAACATGGCCAAAATTGGGGCTCCCAGGCTCTTTTGAGCATTCAACAGTAGGTCGAGCTTGGCCATGGCTGCACGGCGACAACCGACAGCGAGGGCAAGCACAAACGACGGCCGTTGAGGTTAAGAACCTGCGGCGGGTGTGCGGAAACTGAAGACATTGCACACGTTCTTGCGGAGAGCTGCAAGAGGGGCCGGGAAACGGCATGAGCAAGGGCTCAAGAACAAGCTCAGGCAGGAGCTCGTCTCGGCCATGGCAGCGAGGCATGGTGAGGCAGTGGCAGTGAGCATGAACACAGGAAAAAACCTGCTGCCATGCGGCGAAGCACAGCGAGGCGAGGCAACGGGCGAGCTGCCACACGAGCGCGGGTTGCGGGCGAAGCAGAGCAAGACAGGGGAGGCGGCGGCTCTGTGCACAGGGAGCGGCGGAGGAGGTCGGACCCGACAAACCAAGGATCAAAACGGCAAGCTGAAAGAGGGAATCGGTTCTACAGAACGATTCGTCCCTATTGGATGCACACAGGCAACGAGGAGAGATCGGAACACTCACCAGAGACGAGGTCCAACGTGGGAGCGCTCAGGCTCGACAGAGATGGCCGAAACAGGGCACAATCAGATGAGAAGATCTGGTGGGGAGGTGCGTTTGCTCACATTGAGGGGCTTAACAGAGTCGTTCTAGCTCGGGGACGCAAGGGGTGACGAAAACGGCCGGCGACAAGTTCACCCGAGGAAGAAGATGAGACGACGGCGAGCAGAGAACGGCCTTGACGTCCCGCGGAGCCGTAGTGGTCGGAGTCGACGAAGGCGACGTCGGGGAAGATGATGGACATGACAGAATAGACCGTGGTAGCCTCCAACCACGCAAACAACGACGAAGCTCTCGGCTGTTCTCTGTTCTTGAAGAAGAAGGGAAAACAGAGGGGATGAAGAGAGATGGCGGCGCGAGGAGGGAAAGAGGAAAGAGGAGGAAACCCTAGAGGGCGCACTGGTTATATAGAGGTGCAGGGATGGCTGCCTTCGACGTCCGTCAGCTCAAGCTCAGAGCACCGGGTGCTCCTGTAGACAGAAGAGGGAGACGGCGAGCAACGGAGTAGGTAGGCGTCAGGATGAGGGGCTGGGCCGACTTAGAGGAGGGAGGTCCTGTTGGGCTGTGGGAAGTGGGTGCTGGTGGGCTGCGCTGTTGCCACTGCTGCTTCCCTTCTTCTCTTTTCTTCAGACAGAAAAATAAGGCAGAAAAGCACAGGAATAATGGAGAGGGTTGAGATAGATATGAGAATATGCCTAGGGTCCAGAATTTGTGCAGAATTTTAATAAATTGACTTGGCAATTTTTAGAGGTAGAAAAATATTCCAAGTTTGAATTAAATTCGAACTTGAGCCATTTTTTAACCCAACCAAAACAACTTCAAAAAAGGGTGCAATTTGGCAGAGAGGGTGCAAGCATGATGTCAGATTTACAGAAAATAAGTGAACATTTTACTGGGACAGGAAAATGCCACTTGCAATAAATGTGTGAGAATTGAAAGGAAGAGGCTAGTGATGGGGTGTTGCACTTGATGATGGTTTAGATGGAAGGGCAAGATGGAACAACAAAGAAGATGAGGAGAAGGAGTTCACAAAGATAACAAGCACACAACAAATGTGCACACGATGAATATGCACACTACAAGGATGGCACAATGCAATATAATAAAATATGAACATGATGCAAGAGCAAAATATGGCAATGGCATTCATCATGAACATGGCAACAACATATAGGAATGAAATATGCAAAAACAATTATGCTAATGCAACAAACATAAAAAAACACGACAACGACTAAGATAACTAGAAGGCATCTGGAGCATCGGTCTCGGGGCGTTACAACTCTCCTCCACTAACAAGAGATCTCATCCCGAGATCTTAGGAACGAGATGGAAGAGAAAGAAGATGAGATGAAGCAAGTGCTCAAGGGAGAATATGAACAAGGACGAGAGCACTCGGTAGAAAAGAGGAATGACGAATATGAACAGAATCAAAAGCTCAAGGAATGGATAGACTCTCAAACCACTTCGGTTAGAATAAGATAGGAAAGGAATAAGAACAAAAGAATTCCGGCAGCACTCCGACCGAAAATGGAAGGATTAGAACATGAACACTCCGACCCAATGAGATGGCACTTGACGATATGAACAATGCAATGCCTCCGGAAGAACTGAAAGAATTGAATGAAAAGAACTTAGAAGGAAGGATTGAATGGAGTTGCTGAGAAAATCAACAACGAAAAGAATAAGCTTGTAGTGGGCTTATGGAAACATCTCAACACTTGAGGTGAAATTCTGCCACTAACGAAAAACAATTGCTTGTTTGAGATCAAAGAAGAGATGAAAACTTCTTTTGCCGAGAGGATAGGAGAAAACTCGGATGATTGATAAGCACCACAAATAGCAACATTCCTTAGGTAAGGATTTGGGTGAAATCTATACCAAGATAACTCCAAAGAAGAGATTGATGGATTTAAAATACCTCATTCTTGACAACATGTGAATCGCGAAACCTGAATGGAAATTGCCAAGAATGATATAACACCACCTCAAAAGCTAAGGTAGAAAGAATTGCACTTCAGATGCAAGATGAAGAATGCTTGAACTTCACAAAACAAAACATGTGTTTAACACCATGTTTATTTTAGAGAATAGCTTGGCGGGTCATAACTTCAAGAGAAATCTTGAAGAACAAATGAAGAATGAAAAGAATCCTTGATGAACCACCATGTAGAGCCTCCATGAAGAACTCCGTTAACAAAAGAATGATGAGATAGAATAAAGGATGAAAGAATAAGATTAAAGCTTGCGGTGATTTAGATGGAGGTTCTTCCGAAATGGCCGAGTAATTTTTAACTCCGGAAAAGAAAAGATGAAAACACTTGGAACTAGAATTTATTCATCAAGAACAAACTCCGAAGGAAGGGATTACTGACTTGGATGAAATAAGAATAAGATTTATTGTATGCTTATCCTTCATCAAATTAAATTGATGACAAGCAATGAATTTGGCATACTACTTATTCTTGTTGAAAAGGATTGAGAAGTGACATATCGCAAACTTGAGAAGGTCTTCATGAACCACCGGTTGGATTGAAAAGAACGAATGAATTAATATGATAACCAAAGAAAAAGAATCTTGAATGAACCACCGTAAGAATTCGGAAATGACTGATGAAAGAGAATGAATCACCGGGGAGAATTAGAAGAACCAATAAGCTAGAGGGGATTTAGATACAAGGGAACGAGAAGAACTCGAGCTGATTAAAGAACATTTGAGCGAAGCGCCGGATAAATAGAGAACGATAGCTGGAATGATGGCCTCCAGTGAAAAGAAATGGAAAAACAACTCCTAACATACTCCGGATGGGTAAGAAAGAATATCTGACAAACGGAATAATTCGAGAGGGTAGCATGAAACTAGAATCGCGAATCTTCGAGAGAACGGACAAGATATAGAGGAAAAACTCTTCTTCTATCTTCGAATGACGACGAGAAACACCACCAAAATTGTTGAGGCACTTTGGAACAAAGAAGAATAGAAACGATGAAGCAACAATGAAAATATTTTGAAAACGATCTTGGAGAAGAGATATGACTAATGAAATTTCATTCTTATGTCAAACTTCGAAAGACTTTGGGAGTCGCTCCAGATAAATTAGGAGAGTCAGGTAAGATCCTGGAAAAAGACCTGTGGGTTAGGGCTTACTAAAAAGAAACACTATTGAAGCTTGCGGAAAGATTGCACTGGTTGGTTTAAATGACTTGAATGAGATAATAATCTCCAAATAGCTTGAACATATTAAGAATGGAAAGCACGAATCTTCTTAGATATCTTAAACACTCCGGAACAAATGGAAAGCGAGACGTGAATGATTAAGAGATACATCGGCATGAGAAAGCATTAGAAACGAGGAAAGGAATATGATGAATATCGAAAGCTTGAATTGGATCCACCGGAGAAGAAACAACAATGAAGGATGATGAACTTAAAACTGTTGAGCATCTTCATGGAAAATCACCGGATAAGAACATTGAAAGAAAAGAATGAAGAGACTTCCCACAAATAAAAGGATACATGATTAAGAAATCTGATTCCTTGAAGAAAAGGGTGGGAGGGCGGGGAAAACAAAGACGACTTGGGATGGATGAAACAAACACCGGTGAGAAAACTTAGAGTTGATCTTGTGGATGTTGAAAATGATCGGATCCACCTGAAGAGAAGCACGCCGGTTGAAAAAGAATGGACATGACAACCTCGATAATCAAGAAGGATTAGCACTCCCATAGAAATATGAGAACACCATTTAGGGAAGGTATGGATCAACACTTGACATCGAAGCAACTCGAATACCACAAATAAAACAAAACAAAGGATTGGCTTGCAGAATAAGCCGGAACAAATACATATGATAGAGATTTACCCAATTCCATATCATACATTTGTCGGAAAGATATTCTAGGAGCTACTTGAATTCCCACCTATAAAACTCCTGAAACTTTCTGGTTATGCAATCTGGTGTTGGGGATACAAGGGAAGCAATATATCTCACCCAAACTAACAATCCCTACATCCAACTGTATCCATCCGTCAACACATAACCAAGAAACCTTTGGAAATCATGTACCTCAACCTTCGAAAAGCATCCGTTATACGAGCTATGGCAATACTCCCGAACTCCCGCCCCAATACTGGGTGGCGTCGAGGTTATCTCACCAACAACTGCATAAAAGAGATTTTTGATGTCAGCAAAACTCAGGTATTCCTAACATACTCCGGATGGATACTGCCAAAACCCCTAAATGTCAGGAGGCACCAAGAACAATGTTCTCATCATAAAAATATCGGAACGATCATACCCGCGTGATCCTAATTTTTTTTAGTGAAATTTGAGGAGAGGAAAGACAAAACATCTACGTCAGGAGACCTCACCAGAGCGACGAAGGGGCTGAGGAGTAAAAAGAATCCTACTCTTCGATATATATAATCCTAAGACTCAAAATAGTTTTCTTCTAGACTCAACAACGACCAACAATCAAGGGGGCTCCTATGGTCGGTCGAGGCTCTGATACCAACTTGTCACGCCAATATGCAATACTATCCTAAAGAGACTCGAAGGTCCCACCAAGGATAGGACCGCATATTGATACACTTTTGCAAGGTAGATATCATTACATCAACATTACATAATAGATGGGGATACATACAAGAGGCAAACAATGCCACAAGGGTACAACAATACATCATACATAAGAGCAGCATCCGACTACGGATGACACACAAACAGAAAACTCAAACGACATCCACCCTGCTAGCCCAGGCTGTCGACCAGGAACCTATCCCCTGATCAAAGAAGAAGAACTCCAAAACAAGTAAACATCACTCTCGCGTCATGATCATCGCAAACCTATACCTGCAACTGCTGTTGTAGTAAATCTGTGAGCCACGAGGACTCACCAATCCCATTACCATGGGTATCAAGACTAGCAAAGCTTAATGGTAAGGAAGGGGTAAAGTGGTGAGGTTGCAACAGCGACTAAGCATGATATGGTGGCTAACATATGCAAATAAGAGCGAGAAGAGAAGCAACGAAATGGTTGTGAAGCTAGCAATGATCAAGAAGTGATCATGAACTCCTACTTACGTCAAACATAACCCAGAATCGTGTTCACTTCCCGAAATCCGCCGAAAAGAGACCATCGCGGCTACACACGCGGTTGATGCATTTTAATTCGGATCTGGTGTCAAGTTATCTACAACCGGACATTAACAAATTCCCATCTGCCACATAACCGCGGGCACGACTTTCGAAAGTTTAAACCCTGCAGGGGTGTCCCCACTTAGCCCATCACAAGCTCTGACGGTCAACAAAGGATATTCCTTCTCCCAGGAAGACCCGATCAGACTCGGAATCCCAGTTACAAGACATTTCGACAATGGTAAAACAAGACCAGCAAAGCCACCCGATGTGCCGACAAATCCCGATAGGAGCTGCACATATCTCATTCTCAGGGCACACCCGATGAGACATCCTACGAGTAAAACCAGCCCTCAAGTTTCCCCGAGGTGGCCCTGCAGTCTACTGAGTTCACACCAACACTCGAAGGAGCACTGGCTTGGGGGGGTTAAAATAAAGATGACCCTCGGGCTCCGGAAACCCAAGGGAAAAAGGCTTAGGTAAGCAAATGGTAAAACCAAGGTTGGGCCTTGCTGGAGGAGTTTTATTCAAAGCGAACTGTCAAGGGGGTCCCATAAATCACCCAACCGCGTAAGGAACGCAAAATCAAGGAACATAAGACCAGTATGACGGAAACTAGGGCGGCAAGAGTGGAACAAAACACCAGGCATAAGGCCGAGTCTTCCACCCTTTACCAAGTATATAGATGCACTAATTAAATAAGAGATATTGTGGTATCCCAACATAATCCTATCCATCATGGAGCAATCTTCAACTTCACCTGCAACTAACAACGCTATAAGAGGGGCTGAGCAAAGCGGTAACATAGCCAAGCAATGGTTTGCTAGGAAGGGTGAAAAGATTAGAGGCTGACATGGAAAATTAGGAGGCTTGATCAACAAGAGATAGGTAGCGCAACACAATGATAGAACGAAGCAACTAGCATAGCAATGATAGTAGTGAGATCCAGGGTAACGGTCATCTTGCCTGAGATCCCGCAAGGAAGAAGAACGAGTCCATGAAGAAGACAAACAGACGTAGTCGAACGAATCCTCACAACTCCGGAACGAAACCGAAGCTAACGAGAGAAGCAACCCGGAAAGAAGCAAACAACATGGTAAACACACAAGCATAAACATGGCATGATGCACAAACAAGTATGATGCATGTCCGGTTTAATGAGGCATGGCATGGCAAAGTGCAACAAACAATACTACAAGTTAAGTGGAGCTCAATATGCAACGAGTTGCATATTGACAAAACACCACATTGACATATTTAGTTTAATCTCGTTTAAGCTACCAAACAATATTAACTATTGTTAAACATGGCAAGAGGTGAAGCATAATTAAACAACCTATATAGGCAAGTTTAAATGAGGCCGGAACAACAAACAACAATTCCGAAAAAGCCCCATGTGCATATTTTAGATTTGGTACTGTTCTTCCCTAAACACAATTTTAATGATGTCAAACAGCAAATGAAGTGCACCAAGTTAAACTAGACATTTTTCCACCCTATTTACATATAAAGTTTATTAAAATTGGAGCTATGG
Organism: Triticum aestivum; assembly: GCF_018294505.1. Lineage (NCBI taxonomy): Eukaryota > Viridiplantae > Streptophyta > Magnoliopsida > Poales > Poaceae > Triticum > Triticum aestivum. The sequence goes on from NC_057813.1 coordinate 627,173,818, forward strand.
TTATTTAGTTATGAAATAAATCATTTTAACATGGCATTTGAGGAAATTTAAACATGCAGCATTTTTGAACATTTTAAACATGGATGAAAGTAGCAGATTATGAAACTAGATGAAATTCTAAGCATTTTACATATATAGTTTGTTTAAATCCAAAGCATGGTTATTTATATATGAGCAATGCAAGGTGATGGCATTTCAGTAAATAAGAATGCATTAGAAAATGCTAAAATACACAGACTGGAAAAAAATATGCACGGGCCCGAAGCAGCACTGTGCAGCGGCCCGAGAGTGAATGAGGCCCAAGAGGATTTGAGGTCCAACGGCTGAGTGTGTGGGGGAACAATACAAGGAAATAGGGCAAAAATTGGGGCTCCTGGGGCTCGAACCCAGGACCTCCTGGTTGTGTGCACGAGGGAGGAACCACTGGGCTACCTTACTATTAATGATACAAAGAGCTCCCAGGCTCTTTTGAGCATTCAACAACAGGTCGAGCTTGGCCATGGCTGCACGACGACAACCGACGGAGAGGGCAAGCACAAACGACGGCCGTTGGGGTTAAGAACCTGCGGCGGGCATGCGGAAACTGAAGACAGTGCACGCGTGCTTGCGGAGAGCTGCAAGAGGGGCCGGGAAACGGCAAGAGCAAGGGCTCAGGAACAAGCTCGGGCAGGAGCTCGTCTCGGCCATGGCAGCGAGGCACGGCAAGGCAGTGGCGGTGAGCATGAACGCAGGTAGAAACCTGCTGCCATGCGGCGAAGCACAGCGAGGCGAGGCAACGGACGAGCTGCCACACAAGCGCGGGTTGCGGGCGAAGCAGAGCAAGACAGGGGAGGCGGCGGCGCTGTGCACCCGGAGCGGCAGAGGAGGTCGGACCCGATGAACCAAGGATCAAAACAGCAAGCTGAAAGAGGGAATCGGTTCTATAGAACGATTCGTCCCTATTGGATGCACACGGGCAACGAGGAGAGATCGGAACACTCGCCAGAGACGAGGTCCGACGTGGGAGCGCTTGGGCTCGACAGAGATGGATGAAACAGGGCACAATCAGACGAGAAGATCTGGTGGAGAGGTGCGTCTGCTCACATTGAGGGGCTTGACGGAGTCGTTCTAGCTTGGGGACACAAGGGGCGACGAAAACGGCCGGCGACAAGTTCACCCGAGGAAGAAGATGAGACGACGGCAAACAGAGAACGGCCTCCGACTTGGTGTCCATGTCACAGGGGAAGCAGAGGACACCAGCGCGCCGTCTTGACATTCCGCGGCACCGTAGTGGTAAGAGTCGACAAAGGCGACGTCGGGGAAGAAGATGGACATGACATAATAGACCGTGGTATCCTCCAACCACGCAAACAATGACGAAGCTCTCGGCTGTTCTTTGTTCTTGAAGAAGAAGGGAAAACAGAGGGGATGAAGAGAGATGGCGGCGCAAGGAGGGAAAGAGGAAAGAGGAGGAAACCCTAGGGGGCGCACTGGTTATATAGGGGCGCAGGGACGGCTGCCCTCGACATCCGTGAGCTCAGGCTCACAGTGTCGGGCGCTCCTATAGACATAAGAGGGAGACGGCGAGCAACGGAGCAGGTAGGCGTCAGGATGAGGGGCTGGGACGGCTTAGAGGAGGGAGGTCCAGTTGGGCTGTGGGAAGTGGGTGCTGGTGGGCTGCGGTGTTGTCACTGCTGCTTCCCTTCTTCTCTTTTCTTCAAACAGAAAAATAAGGCAGAAAAGCACAGGAATAATGGAGAGGGTTGAGATAGATATGAGAATATGCCTAGGGTCCAGAATTTGTGCAAAATTTTAATAAATTGACTTGGCAATTTTTAGAGGTAGAAAAATAATCCAAGTTTGAATTAAATTCGAACTTGAGCCATTTTTTAACCCAACCAAAACAACTTCAAAAAAGGGTGCAATTTGGCAGAGAGGGTGCATGCATGATGTCAGATTTACAGAAAATAAGTGAACATTTTACTGGGACAGGAAAATGCCACTTGCAATAAATGTGTGAGAATTGAAAGGAAGAGGCTAGTGATGGGGTGTTGCACTTGATGATGGTTTAGATGGAAGGGCAAGATGGAACAACAAAGAAGACGAGGAGAAAGAGTTCACAAAGATAACAAGCACACAACAAATGTGCACACGATGAATATGCACACTACAAGGATGGCACAATGCAATATAATAAAATATGAACATGATGCAAGAGCAAAATATGGCCACGGCATTCATCATGAACATGGCAACAACATATAGGAATGAAATATGCAAAAACAATTATGCTAATGCAACAAACATAAAAAAACATGACAACGACTAAAATAACTAGAAGGCATCTGGAGCATCGGTCTCGGGGCGTTACAACTCTCCTCCACTAACAAGAGATCTCGTCCCGAGATCTTAGGAATGAGACGGAAGAGAAAGAGGATGAGATGAAGCAAGTGCTCAAGGGAGAATATGAACAAGGACGAGAGCACTCGGTAGAAAAGAGGAATGACGAATATGAAGAGAATCAAAAGCTCAAGGAATAGATAGACTCTGAAACCACTTCGGTTAGAATAAGATAGGAAAGGAATAAGAACAAAAGAATTCCGGCAGCACTCTGACTGAAAATGGAAGGATTAGAACATGAACACTCCGACCCAATGAGATGGCACTTGACGAGATAAACAATGCAATGCCTCCGGAAGAATTGAAAGAATTGAATGAAAAGAACTTAGAAGGAAGGATTGAATGGAGTTGTTGAGAAAATCAACAATGAAAAGAATAAGCTTGTAGTGGGCTTATGGAAACATCTCAACACTTGAGGTGAAATTCTGCCACTAACGAAAAACAATTGCTTGTTTGAGATCAAAGAAGAGATGAAAACTTCTTTTGCCGAGAGGATAGGAGAAAACTCGGCTCATTGATAAGCACCACAAATAGCAACATTCCTTAGGGAAGGCTTTAGGTGAAATCTATACCAAGATAACTCCAAAGAAGAGATTGATGGATTTAAAATACCTCATTCTTGACAACATGTGAATCGCGAAACCTGAATGGAAATTGCCAAGAATGATATAACACCACCTCAAAAGCTAAGGTAGAAAGAATTGCACTTCAGATGCAAGATGAAGAATGCTTGAACTTCCCAAAACAAAACAAGTGTTTAACACCATGTTTATTTTAGAGAATAGCTTGGCGGGTCATAACTTCAAGAGAAATCTTGAAGAACAATTGAAGAATGAAAAGAATCCTTGATGAACCACCATGTAGAGCCTCCATGAAGAACTCCGGTAAGAAAAGAATGATGAGATAGAATAAAGGATGAAAGAATAAGATTAAAGCTTGCGGTGATTTAGATGGAGGTTCTGCCGAAATGGCTGAGTAATTTTTAACTCCGAAAATAAAAGATGAAAACACTTGGAACTAGAATTTATTCATCAAGAACAAACTCTGAAGGAAGGGATTACTCACTTGGATGAAATAAGAATAAGATTTATTGTATGCTTATCCTTCATCAAATTAAATTGATGACAAGCAATAAATTTGGCATACTACTTATTCTTGTTGAAAAGGATTGAGAAGTGACATATCGCAAACTTGAGAAGGTCTTCATGAACCACCGGTTGGATTGAAAAGAACGAATGAATTAATATGATAATCAAAGAAAAAGAATCTTGAATGAACCACCGTAAGAATTCGGAAATGACTGATGAAAGAGAATGAATCACCGGGGAGAATTAGAAGAACCAATAAGCTAGAGGGGATTTAGATACAAGGGAACGAGAAGAACTCGAGCTGATTAAAGAACATTTGAGCGAAGCGCCGGATAAATAGAGAACGATAGCTGGAATGATGGCCTCCAGTGAAAAGAAATGGAAAAACAACTCCTAACATACTCCGGATGGGTAAGAAAGAATATCTGACAAACGGAATAATTCGAGAGGGTAGCATGAAACTAGAATCGCGAATCTTCGAGAGAACGGACAAGATATAGAGGAAAAACTCTTCTTCTATCTTCGAATGACGACGAGAAACACCACCAAAATTGTTGAGGCACTTCGGAACAAAGAAGAATAGAAACGATGAAGCAACAATGAAAATATTTTGAAAACGATCTTGGAGAAGATATATGACTAATGAAATTTCATTCTTATGTCAAACTTCGAAAGACTTTGGGAGTCGCTCCGGATAAATTAGGAGAGTCAGGTAAGATCCTGGAAAAAGACCTGTGGGTTAGGGCTCACTAAAAAGAAACACCGTTGAAGCTTGCGGAGATATTGCACTGGTTGATTTAAATGATTTGAATGAGATAATAATCTCCAAATAGCTTGAACAGATTAAGAATGGAAAGCACGAATCTTCTTAGATATCTTAAACACTCCGGAACAAATGGAAAGCGAGAGGTCAATGATTAAGAGATACATCGGCATGAGAAAGCATTAGAAACGAGGAAAGGAATATGATGAATATCGAAAGCTTGAATTGGATCCACCGGAGAAGAAACAACAATGAAGGATGATGAACTTAAAACTATTGAGCATCTTCATGAAAAATCACCGGATAAGAACATTGAAAGAAAAGAATGAAGAGACTTCCCACAAATAAAAGGATACATGATTAAGAAATCTGAGTCCTTGAAGAAAAGGGTGGGAGGGCAGGGAAAACAAAGACGATTTGGGATGGATGAAACAAACACCGGTGAGAAAACTTAGAGTTGATCTTGCGGATGTTGAAAATGATCGGATCCACTTGAAGAGAAGCACGCCGGTTGAAAAAGAATGGACATGACAACCTCGATAATCAAGAAGGATTAGCACTCCCATAGAAATATGAGAACACCATTTAGGGAAGGTATGGATCAACACTTGACATTGAAGCAACTCGAATACCACAAATAAAACAAAACAAAGGATTGGCTTGCAGAATAAGCTGGAACAAATACATATGATAGAGATTTACCCAATCCCATATCATGCATTTGTCGGAAAGATAGTCTAGGAGCTACTTGAATTCCCACCTATAAAACTCCCGAAACTTTGTGGTTATGCAATCTGGTGTTGGGGATACAGGGGAAGCAATATATCTCACCCAAACTGACAATCCCTACATCTAGCTGTATCCATCCGTCAACACATAACCAAGAAACCTTCGGAAATCGTGTACCTCAACCTTCGAAAAGCATCCGCTATATGAGCTATGGTAATACTCCCGAACTCCCGCCCCAGTACTGGGTGGCGTCGAGGTTATCTCACCAACAACTGCATAAAAGAGATTTTCAATGTCGGCAAAACTCAGGTATTCCAGAACTGCAACGATAAAATTATGATGACAACACCTCGGAGCTCAACTCCCCGGGACACTGCCACAACCCCTAAATGTCAGGAGGCACCAAGCACAATGTTCTCGTCATAAAAATATCGGAACGATCCTACCCGCGTGATCCTAAATTTTTTTTAGTGAAATTTGAGGAGAGGAAAGACAAAACATCTACGTCAGGAGACCTCACCAGAGCGACGAAGGGGCTGAGGAGTAAAAAGAATCCTACTCTTCGATATATATAATCCTAAGACTCAAAATAGTTTTCTTCTAGACTCAACAACGGCCAACAATCAAGGGGGCTCCTATGGTCGGTCGAGGCTTTGATACCAACTTGTCACGCCCAATATGCGATACTATCCTAAAGAGACTCGAAGGTCCCACCAAGGATAGGACCGCATATTGATACGCTTTTGCAAGGTGGATATCATTACATCAACATTACATAATAGATGGGGATACATACAAGAGGCAAACAATGCCACAAGGGTACAACAATACATCATACATAAGAGCAGCATCCGACTACGGATGAAACACAAATAGAAAACTCAAACGACATCCACCCTGCTAGCCCAGGCTGCCGACCAGGAACCTATCCCCTGATCAAAGAAGAAGAACTCCAAAACAAGTAAACATCGCTCTCGCGTCATGATCATCACAAACCTGTACCTGCAACTGTTGTTGTAGTAAATCTGTGAGCTACAAGGACTCAACAATCCCATTACCATGGGTATCAAGACTAGCAAATCTTAATGGGTAAGGAAGGGGTAAAGTGGTGAGGTTGCAGCAGTGACTAAGCATGATATGGTGGCTAACATATGCAAATAAGAGTGAGAAGAGAAGCAACGGAACGGTCGTGAAGCTAGCAATGATCAAGAAGTGATCATGAACTCCTACTTACGTCAAACATAACCCAAAACCGTGTTCACTTCCCGGGAAAAGAGACCATCATGGCTACACACGCGGTTGATGCATTTTAATTCAGATCTGGTGTCAAGTTATCTACAACCGGACATTAATAAATTCCCATCTGCCACATAACCACGGGCACGACTTTCGAAAGTTTAAACCCTGCAGGGGTGTCCGAACTTAGCCCATCACAAGCTCTTACGGTCAACAAAGGATATTCCTTCTCCCAGGAAGACCCGATCAGACTCGGAATCCCAGTTACAAGACATTTCGACAATGGTAAAACAAGACCAACAAAGCCACCCAATGTGCCGACAAATCCCGATAGGAGCTGCACATATCTCGTTCTCAAGGAAAACCGGATGAGACATCCAATGAGTAAAACCAGCCCTCAAGTTTCCCCGAGGTGGCCCCGCAGTCTACTCAGTTCAGACCAACACTCGAAGGAGCACTGGCCCAGGCGGGTTAAAATAAAGATGACCCTCGGGCTCCGGAAACCCAAGGGAAAAAGGCTTAGGTAAGCAAATGGTAAAACCAAGGTTGGGCCTTGCTGGAGGAGTTTTATTCAAAGCGAACTGTCAAGGGGGTCCCATAAATCACCCAACCACGTAAGGAACGCAAAATCAAGGAACATAACACCAGTATGACGGAAACTAGGGCGAGAAGAGTGGAACAAAACACCAGGCATAAGGCCGAGTCTTCCACCCTTTACCAAGTATATAGATGCATTAATTAAATAAGAGATATTGTGATATCCCAACATAATCCTGTCCATCATGGAGCAATCTTCAACTTCACCTGCAACTAACAATGCTATAAGAGGGGCTGAGCAAAGCAGTAACATAGCCAAGCAATGGTTTGCTAGGAAGGGTGAAAAGATTAGAGGCTGACATGGCAAATTAGGAGGCTTGATCAACAAGAGATAGGTAGCGCAACATAGTGATAGAACGAAGCAACTAGCATAGCAATGATAGTAGTGAGATCCAGGGTAACGGTCATCTTGCCTGAGATCCCGCAAGGAAGAAGAACGAGGCCATGAAGAAGACAAACGGACATAGTCGAACGAATCCTCACAACTCCGGAACGAAACCGAAGCTAACGAGAGAAGCAACCCGGAAAGAAGCAAACAACATGGTAAACACACAAGCATAAACATGGCATGATGCACAAACAAGTATGATGCATGTACGGTTTAATAACGCATGGCATGGCAAAGTGCAACAAACAATACTACAAGTTAAGTGGAGCTCAATATGCAACGAGTTGCATATTGACAAAACACCACATTGACATATTTAGTTTAATCTCGTTTAAGCTACCAAACAATATTAAATGTTGTTAAACATGGCAAGAGGTGAAGCATAATTAAACTACCTATCTAGGCAAGTTTAAATGAGGCCGGAACAACAAACAACAATTCCGAAAAATCCCCATGTGCATATTTTAGATTTGGTACTGTTCTGCCCTAAACACAATTTTAATAATGTTAAACAGCAAATGAAGTGCACCATGTTAAACTAGACATTTTTCCACCCCATTTACATATAAAGTTTATTAAAATTGGAGCTACGGTTATTTAGTTATGAAATAAATCATTTTTGTTGGGGAACGTATCAGAAATTCAAAATTTTCCTACGTGTCACCAAGATCTATCTATGGAGAGACCAGCAACGAGTAGAAATAGAGTGCATCTACATACCCTTGTAGATCGCTAAGCGGAAGCGTTCAAGTGAACGGGGTTGATGGAGTCGTACTCGTCGTGATTCAAATCACCGATGATCCTAGTGCCGAACGGACGACACCTCCGCGTTCAACACACGTACAGCCCGGTGACGTCTCCCACACCTTGATCCAGCAAGGAGAGAGGGAGAGGTTGAGGAAGACTCCATCCAACAGCAGCACAACGGCGTGGTGGTGGTGGAGGAGCGTGGCAATCCAGCAGGGCTTCGCCAAGCACCATGGGAGAGGAGGAGTAGGGAGAGAGGTAGGGCTGTGCCAGAACTTCGTGTATAGCTCCCATGCGCCTCCCCACTATATATAGGGGTGGAGGGGCTGGTTTCTTGCCCTCCAAGTCCATTGGGGCGTTGGCCAAGGTTGGAGGAAAGAAATCTCATTATTTCCTTCCCCACCGATTGTTATCCCCCCTTTTTAGGGATCTTGATCTTATCCCTTCGGGATATGATCTTATTCCTTCTAAGGGGGGATCTTGGTGCGCCTTGACCAGGGGTGTGGGGCCTTGCCCCCACTACCCACGTCCATGTGGGTCCCCCCATGCAGGTGGGCCCCACTCCGGAACCTTCTAGAACCTTCCCGGTACAATACCGAAAAATCCCGAACATTTTCCGGTGGCCAAAATAGGACTTCCCATATATAAATCTTTACCTCCGGACCATTCCGGAAATCCTCGTGACGTCCGGGATCTCATCCGGGACTCCGAACAACAT